>NC_083580.1:19005596-19290596 GCF_027579695.1 Neoarius graeffei
GTTTTCCAGCCCAAAATATGTTCAAAACCCACCAAAATGCACTTGAAACCGTCCAATCTGGCAACACTGCTCCTGAGTCGCAGTCAAGACGTGTTCCACGCTCAGCTGGCATAAAACTCCGCAAGTCCGGCTGTATTGAGCCGCCGGTCTCGTGCAAGGCGATTAAAACCGACTAGACCCCCACCCCCCAATGATTTTTAATGCAAAAATAGACGTTTTGTGAAGATGATATTTTTCGCGACAGAATCCGTGGAAATTTCACAGCCCTGCATATTGAATTAAGTTCAACGCATTAGAAACAAAAGCACGAACGGAGTTAAAACACATTTTCTAGCAAATGGGCGCAGCCTATGGGTGCAGCCATATTGTTTTCTCGTTCTATCGCGTACAGTCTCGCGGTATTTACATCAATTTAACTTCCGAGTGTTCCCGAATGTCAACGAGAACAAACGAAGCTGACAAAAACATCGCTAAACAAGCAAACCAAATCAGAACGTATTCTGCTGGTCATTTTACTTAAACAAACATATTTTTAACGGATATACAAGAGATTAAAAAAAACACCACCACTTTGGCTAGAAAAATAGCGGAATTCCGCTAAATAGCGGACGTCTGGGATCCCTGACATACAGTCATCATGCAACTCCTCAAATAACATTACGTTTTTCAGGCGTTTTTTTACCCCAAAGATAGGTCATGGCTAATATGGTTAGATGAAGGAGGCTAGGTTACGAGAGACAAAGTTAACAATTATTTTAACACTTATGCTTTGATTGTAGATGAGTAAATGACTTCCACTTCAACGCTGATCGTTTACTCCCAGTCACCGAGGCTCCAAAGAAATAAACACTAGTAGATGAAATTCAGCAAGTTGATAAATGAGCACACCTATCTGAGGAAAAGCCCGGGAGTCACGTTCCTTAGCAACCAGATTGCCCAGCCATCGGTTCCACCCACTGACAGTGTAGCAGCTAGCAGTTTGTAACGGAACGCTGTTGAATATTATAATAGCAGCCAGCAGCTACACTGTCAATCTTACTATCTCTGCTGTCAATGGTTCCATATATCCACCAGGGGGAACCAAACGTTGTATGGTCTGCACAGTACTCGGGTCTATCATTACTACCAGAGTGGATTACCGGAGAGCAACCCCCCCCCCCCCCCCCCCCCCCCCAAAAAAAAAACTCTTCGGATCTGCACGAATTACACAAGTCGCCCAAAATGCCGGGGGAAAAGCAGAATGCGCCGAAAAGCGTGACGTTTGCACGCCTGGTATGCACTCCCAATAATGCGAAAAGAGACCTAAAAAGCATTTCACTCTGGAGTTTTCCTTTAATGAAATTCACTATTTTGACCACTTGATTTAAAACATCATGAAGCTCTGTGGACAGGCGTTTAGAGGCAAGTACCTCTGAATGAATAACAGTGCGTTGCCTGCACGGATGGTGAAACGGCTTTTACCCGAGCAACAACTCCGTTGTGCCTGCCGGTCACAGCCGCTGCCCCATCTGTGCAGACACCGACGCAACGCCCCCATATCAACCCATGCCCAGAGATGTACCCATCAAGCATACAGAATATTTCTCCAGTGGTTGTGGTCCCTGGAAGCACCTTACAAAACAAAAAATCCTCATGAAACCGGCCCTCATGAGCATATCTGTTGTAGACCAGAAGCATAGCCAAGTTAGAGAGATCCGTGGTCTCATCCAATTGAATGGCAAACCAGTCAGATGATTTCGCCCTTTCTAAAATTTGCATTTCGATGCCTGCCGCCATATCATCAATTCAACGACAGACCGTGTCATTTGACAGAGGAATCTCTTTTACTTTTGGCTGCAGCAGCCGGACCCAACACCCCACTACAAGCAGTAACAATCGAAGGCATAATTAGCTTCTCCCCAATTGTGAAGGGTGCCTGACATTTGGAAATGTGATGTGAAATCATGCATGATGCCTTTGTTAGCTTTTCATTCTCGGTCAAATTACTTTTCAACACTTTAGTTTGGGTGGCCAATTCATTACGTTTTCTTCTGAAAAAAAATCCTCTGATTTATCCTTGAGATGCGAATGTTTAGTTACCAAATGCCAGCGTAATTTGGATGGCTTCATAGCTTCGTTGCTTAGCATGGTTTGGCAGATAACACAGATTGATTTCAGGGGACAACTAACTATCACTTGAAATAAAGCCGAATTGTATGCATGAAGGGTCGTAACTGCGAGTGAATGGGCGATATTTTTTTGCCTCTGGCTCATGTTGTGTATCTGCACTGTCAGATGGGCACTTTCCAAAGAAAGAGTCAAGAGTAGCTTGCTTTGAACATGCCATGATATTGCTCTCATAAAGCGTGTGCGCGCGTGAATGACTGGACTTGGGACAGAATGAATGAATGAATGAATGAAAGTGTGCAACCTCGCGCGGGAACGCTTAACATTCTAGAATGGGGGGGTAGGACTTATGCTATATGGCACACAGTGACAAAAGCACTGAGAGCAGAGCCAGCAAATCGCTCTTCTACATAATCTGATTGACAGTGACCAGTAGTTTGAAATTATAATACTGACTACTAGTGCAGAGGCAGGCTTGCGGGCTGACGGTAATTTTCTCACGGACCAGTACTGGTCCACGGCCCATAGATTGAGAAACACCAGAAGTATGTTATGATTAAAACAAACATCCCCACAAAAATCAACCATTCTCTCTCACTCACACACACACACACACACACACACACACACACACGTATAAATAACATGTCTAGTTTTGTGTAGCTTTCTAGGCAGAGATATGATCATACCAATGTGATGTATGTGGTTACATGGTGTGGCAGCGGAGGCGTGGCCTAGCGTCAGTTTGTGGATGGAGGGCGGGGCTAGGGAAGGCGAGTAGCAAAGTCAATGCACTTGTGTCTAATTAAATGTGTGTCTGTGTTGCAGTGACCGAGGATAGAAAGGGAGGGAGAGAGCAGAGAGAAGGGAGCTCTCCCAACCAGAACATGTGTGTGGGTGAGAGACTGGGAGAGTGAGAGTTTGTGATGCTAAAAAGCGGAAAATAAAGAGCGTGTGAGAACATCAATTCCCACCTGCCGTGCTTCTGTACTCCACTCTCATCAGGGAACTGTTACAGTGATGCTGAAACCCAGGATTACAGAAGGGAACCACCACATGGAGCCCTCCCCATTCCAAGAGCTCATCCATGCCCTCACTATCAAGCGCTGATCAACCTCCAGACGGAACAGGAGCTGGAAGCTTTCCTCGCTCTTTTCGAGCAAGCGGCCGAAACGTGGGGGTGGCCGTTCGAGCAGCACGCGGCGCGCCTCCTCCCGCTTCTGTCTGGCAAGGTGCAGCTCGCAGAGCTGCAGCTCCCTGCTGACAGCTGGCTCAGGTACGCTGACCTGAAGAAAGCCATCCTGCAGCGTGTCGGACACTCCCAAGAACACCAGCAGCGCTTCTGGACGCTGACCCTGGAGGAGATTGGCCAGCCGTTCGCACTCTGGCAGCAACTCCAGGACGCCTGCCAGCGGAAGACTGTGACGCTGACGGGAACTTTGATCTGATGGCACTGGAACAGTTCATCTTTCAACTTCCGGAAGAAACGGCAGAATGGGTCCAGTGTCATCGCCCTGCCTCACTGGAACGAGCCATCATGTTGGCGGAGGACCATCTGGAGGCAGTTCCGATGGCAGGTGGATGAGGAGCCTCTCCTCATGTTCTTTCTCTCCCCCCCCTGCACTCCCCACCCTCTCTCTCGCTCCCTCACCCTGGTCCCCTACTGCGGAGGCAGCGACCGGCTCCTCCCCAGCTGGCCCATTGCACCCATGGAGTCCTCCCATCTCCCTCTTCCATGTCTTCTCCCCCTCAAGTGAGTGTCACCCATAACGCTGGTGCAGAGGGAAAGCCTGGGCCAGTGTGCTGGCACGGTGGGGAGCCAGAGCATCTCTCGAGCCAGGGCTCTGCAACGGAGGTGGGAGCTGTGATCCGCATCCCCAATGCACCAGAGACCGCCCCTGATCGGGCCGGAACGTATCGCATACTGGTAAGCATTCAAGGGGATGCATATCACGCATTGGTGGATTCTGGTTGTAATCAGACCTCAATCCACCAAAGCCTGGTGCAAGGTGAGGCATTGGGGAGAGCACAAGCGGTGAAGGGTGTTGTTTGTGCATGGGGATGTTCACAACTACCCTCTAGTGTCTGTCCATATTCTATTTCGGGGCTAAAAGCATAGTGCTAAGGTGGCGGTAAATCCTTGTCTCACCCACTCTCTGATTTTGGGAACAGATTGGCCAGGATTTCTAACATTATTAGAATACATAGTAGGGAGTAGGTGCTGCCATAAAATGCCATGGGGTGGGGGGGTGAAGAAGAATCACGATGTGGCATTGACTAGAGAAGCTATCACAGAGCCGTCCACGTCATCACTGCGTCAGGACAATACAAGGAGTGAGGAGCAGCCCTCCTCTCCTCCCGCAGTCACGTGACGAGACTCTGCGGAATGTGTTTGACCAAGTGAGAGTAATCGATGGTCAAACTCTCCAGCTAAATGAGACACCTGTCTTCCCATACTTTGCAATTATTCAAGATAGACTGTATCAAGTGATGCAGGACACTCAAACCAGTGAACAAATAACCCAGTTGTTAATCCCGAAGAGCCACAGGGAACTCATCTTCCATGTGGCTCATTTTAATCCCAGGGCTGGACACTTAGGGCAGGATAAAACACTAGCCCGAATAATGGCCCTGTTCTATTGGCCAAGGATTCACGAGAACATTCGGCGGTGGTGTGCGGTGTGCCGTGAATGCCAATTAGTAAGTCCCACAGCCACTCCAAAAGCGCCTTTGCGCCCTCTCCCTCTAATCGAGATCCCCTTCGAAAGAATTGGTATGGATCTCATTGGGCCATTAGATCAGTCAGCAAGAGGATATCGCTTTATTTTAGTTCTGGTGGACTATGCAACACGATATCCGGAAGTGTTGCCTCTCCACAATATCTCAGCACGCAGTATTGCAGAAGCGCTCTTCCGTATTATCTCCCGGGTTGGGATCTCATCTCTCATCTCATTATCTCTAGCCGCTTTATCCTGTTCTACAGGGTCGCAGGCAAGCTGGAGCCTATCCCAGCTGACTATGGGCGAAAGGCGGGGTACACCCTGGACAAGTCGCCAGGTCATCACAGGGCTGACACATAGACACAGACAACCATTCACACTCACATTCACACCTACGGTCAATTTAGAGTCACCAGTTAACCTAACCTGCATGTCTTTGGACTGTGGGGGAAACCGGAGCACCCGGAGGAAACCCACGCGGACACGGGGAGAACATGCAAACTCCACACAGAAAGGCCCTCGCCGGCCCCGGGGCTCGAACCCAGGACCTTCTTGCTGTGAGGCGACAGCACTAACCACTACACCACCATGCCGCCCCCGGGTTGGGATTCCAAAAGAAATCCTGACAGACCAAGGCACTTCGTTTATGTCATGCACACTGCACAAGCTGTATGGGTTATTGGGGATTAAATCCATCCACACCAGCGTTTATCACCCACAAACGGATGGTTTGGTAGAGAGGTTTAATCAAACTTTATAATTTACACACACACACACACACACACACACACACACACACATATCAGCTGGATAGTACAGTGGTAATGCTCACTGACTACGACGTGGGATATTGGGGTCCGAATCCCGGTCGGGGCAAAACATCATCCAGTAAGGGTCCTTAGGCAAGACCCCTCATGATATATCAGCCTACCTCAGGAATGAAGACATAACTGATAGAGTCAGACCGGCTCAGACGTTGCCCGGGTCAACAAGGTGTCAGTTGCTAGGGAACCAGGGCAAACTGATGAGAAATGGGCTACTGGAACAAGACATCGATGGACGAGGACAGAAAATACGGATTTGCTGGAATGCTACTATACAAGCAATCCCAGAGAGAGGGGATATGTGGGACCATTGGATACTTCGGTCCCAATCTAAGTATCCAATCCATTGGATACTTCGAAACCCACAATCAAGGCTAACAAAGAAACAGCTACAGTGGGGCAAAAAAGTATTTAGTCAGCCACCAATTGTGCAAGTTAGTTAGTCCCACTTAGTCAGCCTGTAATTTTCATCATAGGTACACTTCAACTATGAGAGACAGAATGGGGGGAAAGAATCCAGGAAATCACATTGTAGGATTTTTAATGAATTAATTGGTAAATTCCTCGGTAAAATAAGTATTTGGTCACCTACAAACAAGCAAGATTTCTGGCTCTCACAGACCTGTAACTTCTTCTTCAAGAAGCTCCTCTGTCCTCCACTCGTTACCTGTATTAACGGCACCTGTTTGAACTCGTTATCAGTATAAAAGACACCTGTCCACAACCTCAAACAGTCACACTCCAAACTCCACTATGGCCAAGACCAAAGAGCCGTCAAAGGACACCAGAAACAAAATTGTAGACCTGCACCAGGCTGGGAAGACTGAATCTCCAATAGGTAAGCAGCTTGGTGTGAAGAAATCAACTGTGGGAGCAATTATTAGAAAATGGAAGACATACAAGACCACTGATAATCTCCCTCGATCTGGGGCTCCACGCAAGATCTCACCCCGTGGGGTCAAAATGATCACAAGAACGGTGAGCAAAAATCCCAGAACTGCACAGGGGGACCTGGTGAATGACCTGCAGAGAGCTGGGACCAAAGTAACAAAGGCTACCATCAGTAACACACTACGCCGCCAGGGACTCAAATCCTGCAGTGCCAGACGTATCCCCCTGCTTAAGCCAGTACATGTCCAGGCCCATCTGAAATTTGCTAGAGAGCATTTGGATGATCCAGAAGAGGATTGGGAGAACGTCATATGGTCAGATGAAACCAAAATAGAACTTTTTGGTAAAAACTCAACTTGTCGTGTTTGGAGGAGAAAGAATGCTGAGTTGCATCCAAAGAACACCATACCTACTGTGAAGCATGGGGGTGGAAACATCATGCTTTGGGGCTGTTTTTCTGCAAAGGGACCAGGACGATTGATTCGTGTAAAGGAAAGAATGAATGGGGCCATGTATCGTGAGATTTTGAGTGAAAACCTCCTTCCATCAGCAAGGGCATTGAAGATGAAACGTGGCTGGGTCTTTCAGCATGACAATGATCCCAAACACACCGCCCAGGCAATGAAGGAGTGGCTTCATAAGAAGCATTTCAAGGTCCTGGAGTGGCCTAGCCAGTCTCCAGATCTCAACCCCATAGAAAATCTTTGGAGGGAGTTGAAAGTCCGTGTTGCCCAGCGACAGCCCCAAAACATCACTGCTCTAGAGGAGATCTGCATGGGGGAATGGGCCAAAATACCAGCAACAGTGTGTGAAAACCTTGTGAAGACTTACAGAAAACGTTTGACCTCTGTCATTGCCAACAAAGGGTATATAACAAATTATTGAGATGAACTTTTGTTATTGACCAAATACTTATTTTCCACCATAATTTGCAAATAAATTCTTTAAAAATCAGACAATGTGATTTTCTGGATTTTATTTTTTCTCATTTTGTCTCTCATAGTTGAAGTGTACCTATGATGAAAATTACAGGCCTCTCTCATCTTTTTAAGTGGGAGAACTTGCACAATTGGTGACTGACTAAATACTTTTTTGCCCCACTGTATTAGCCCAGTGTTCCAACATCCGTAATTGAAATCTACTATCATATCAATCTACTATCAGATTAATGAAATACAACAACGATGCTACGGCAAGGGGGAGCCAGGAAGACAGGTGTCATCATCATCCCCACAACAGGGTACCAGGCCCCAACAGCTAACAGCCTCAACACAAGAGCTGCTGACCTGAGAAGGAAGATCGTGACCCAACTGGAAACCTGGAGCCCCCGACGAATACCGAAGCTGAGTTGCCAAGTACCTTCAGAAGATCTACTAGTAGATGTGAATGCTGCTCTGAAGGGGCACCCAGGAGGCACTCGAAACAGCGACTAACAGCTCTGGCCACCCGGTTGAAGAGATACACCAAGGAGGGAGAGGCCAGGAGAATAAACAAGCTGTTCTCCACTGAACCAGCCAAGGCGTACTCTCAGTGGCACAACAACCGGTCAGACCCACCAAGAGCTGAGGTGGAAAAATACTGGAAAGACATATGGGAAAGAAAGGCATCACACAACACCGATGCCCAATGGTTAGTGGACCTAAGAGCTGACCACAGCAACCTCCCAGAACAAGAACCAGTAACCATCTCAATGGCAGATGTCCAAGAAAGAGTGTCAAAGATGAAGAGCTGGACAGCACCAGGCCCCGATATGATCCATACGTACTGGCTGAAGAAGCTAACTGCACTCCATGAACGCCTAGCAGCACAGATGAACCAGCTGCTGAGGGATGAGACCCACCCAAAATGGCTAACCTAAGGCAGGACAGTCCTAATCATGAAGGACCCCCAGAAGGGACCCATCCCATCCAACTACCGGCCAATTACCTGTCTCTGCACAACATGGAAGGCCCTGTCAGGCATCATTGCGGCAAAAATGAGTAAGCATGTGGCTCAATACATGAGCGAGGCACAGAAAGGGATTGGCAGTAACACCAGAGGAGCCAAGCACCAGCTACTGGTCGATAGAACAGTCGCCCGAGACTGTAAGAAGAGACAGACCAACCTGTGCACTGCCTGGATTGACTACAAGAAAGCCTACGACTCAATGCCACACACATGGATACTGGAATGTCTGGAACTGTAGAGGAAGTGGCTGATATCAAGAAATCCTACCAGTGGCTGGATAATGCAGGACTGACAGACAGCACAGAGGCACTAATCATGGCAGCACAAGAACAGGCCATAAGCCAGGATCTACCAGAGTAGATCAGACCCAAGATGCAGACTGTGCAAAGAAGCCCCTGAAACAGTCCAGCACATAGTAGCAGGGTGTAAGATGCTAGCTGGATCAGCGTACATGGAGAGGCACAACCAAGTGGCTGGGATAGTATACAGGAACATCTGCAACCAGTATGGAATAGAAGTACCCAAGTCCCAATGGGCCATACCACAGAAGGTGGCTGAGAACAACAGGGCCAAGGTTCTGTGGGACTTCAGCTTCCAGACTGACAAACAGATCCTGGCTAACCAACTGGACATAGTGGTGGTGGACAAAGAGCAGAAGAGGGTGGTGGTGATAGATGTGGCGATCCCAGCTGACGCCAACATCAGGAAGAAGGAACATGAGAAACTTGAGAAGTATCAAGGGTTGAAAGAGCAGCTGGAATGGATGTGGAAGGTCAAGGGTTGCGTGGTCCCCGTGGTAGTGGGGGCACTTGGGGCAGTAACCCTCAAACTGGGAGAGTGGCTCCAGCAAATCCCAGGAACAACATCTGAAGCCTCAGTCCAGAAGAGTGCAGTACTAGGAACATCGAAGATACTGCGCAGAACCCTCAAACTCCCAGGCCTCTGGTAGAGGACCCGAGCTTGAGGATGACATGGATACCACCCCCCCCCACCCCCCCCGCCGGGGGTGAGAAGGAGATTTATATTTTATATATATATATATATATATATATATATATATATATATATATATACACACACACACACACACACACACACACACACACACATATATATCGGAAATTTGTAAGTGAAGACGCACGTAACTGGGATAAATGGCTCGAGCCCCTGTTATTTGTAGTACGAGAGGTCCCACAAGCCTCCATGGGATTTTCTCCGTTTGAATTATTACATGAACGAAAGCCACATGGCATCTTGGACATGCTACGGGAAAACTGGGAGGAGGGACTTTCATCTAGTAAAAATTAAATTCAATACGTTCTCGACCTGCGCACCAAACTCCACACACTCACTCACTTAACCCAGGAGAATTTGCAGCAGGCACAAGAACGTCAAGCCCAGCTGTACGACAGGGGCACGTGCCTTAGAGAGTTCACTCCGGGAGACAAAGTACTCATATTATTGCCCACTTTGAGTTCCAAATTAGTCGCCAACTGGCAAGGGCCCTTCGAGGTCACACAGCGAGTCGGGGACGTTGACCATGAGGTAAGGTGAACGAATGGGGCAGGGCTCTACAAATATACCACCTCAACCTATTAAAAGCATTGGAATGAGGGGGTCCCTGTGGCGTTGGCGTCGGTAGTTCCGGAGGAGGTGGAGCTGGGGCCAGAGGTAAAAATAACCAAAACCTGAACCGTTCCAGTCCCTTGAGGAGACCACCTCTCACTGGCCCAACTCACAGAGATAGCCAAGTTGCAGGATGAATTTTCTGACGTGTTCTCACCCCTTCCCGGCCATACCCACCTCATAGAACACCACACAAATGCCCCCAGGGGTGGTGGTGCATAGCCGCCTGTACCACTTATCCGAACACAAAAAGGTGGTTCAGGACGAACTCAAGGCCATGCTCGATATGGGCATAATCGAGGCGTCACGCAGTGACTGGAGCAGCCCGCTGGTCCTAAGGCTGACGGGTCAGTCCAGTTCTATGTGGACTATAGAAAAGTCAGCACGGTGTCCAAATTCGATGTGTAACTAATGCCTTGCATTGATGAGTTGCTCGATCGATTAGGCACAGCTCGCTTTTATTCAACACTGGATTTGATGAAGGGATATTGGCAGATTCCCTTGACTCTTCTATCCCAAGAGAAAATGGCTTTTTCCACACCGTTTGGATTACACCAGTTTGTCACACTTCCTTTTGGGTTGTTTGGGGCTCCCGACACATTCCAGAGACTCATGGACAAGATCCTCCACCCCCACGCCACTTATGCGGCAGCCTATTTAGATGACAATTATATACAGCAGTGACTTGCCGCGGCACATGGAACACCTTAGGGCCATCCTAGAGTCACTGAGGTGGGCAGGTCTCACAGCCAACCTGAAAAAAAGTGTGCAATTGGGCAGGTGGATGTACAGCATCTGGGTTTCCACTTTGATCATGGGCAGGCGCGTCCCCAAATTAACAAGACAGCAGTGATTGCGGCCTGCCCAAGGCCCAAGACCAAAAAGGGGGTGAGACAGTTCCTGGGGCTGGCTGGCTACTATCGTAGGTTCATACCTAATTATTCAGATGTCACCAGCCTGCTGACTGATCTCACTAAAAAGGAAACACCAGATCTGGTCCAGTGGACGGAGCAGTACCAACAGGCTTTCACCAGAGTAAAGGCTGCACTGTGGGGGGGCCACTCTTACACTCCCCTGACTTCTCTCTCCCCTTTATTTTGCAGACAGACGCATGGGACAGAGGGCTGGGGGCTGTTTTGTCCCAGGAGGTGAAGGGCGAGGAACGCCCTGTGCTGTACATCAGCCACAAGCTCTCGATGCGCAAGAGTAAGTACAGCACCATCGAGAAAGAGTGCTTGGCCATCAAGTGGGCAGTCCTCACCCTCCGATACTACCTGCTGGGGCGCCCTTTCACCCTCTGTTCAGACCACGCGCCCCTCCAGTGGCTCCACTGCATGAAAGATGCCAATGCGCAGATCACCCGTTGGTATCTAGCCCTCCAGCCATTTAAATTCGAGGTGGTAGACTTCCTGTCCCATTGGGGGGGGAGGCCGTTGCAGGCCGGACGGCTCCCCAGCCTGAGTTGGGCGGTGGGGGTATGTGGCAGCAGGGGCATGGCCTACCGTCGGTTTGTGAATGGAGAGCGGGGCCAGGGAAGGAGAGTGGCAAAGTCAATGCACCTGTGTCTAATTAATGTGTGTCTGTGTTGCAGTGACAGAGGATAGAAAAGGAGGGACAGAGCAGAGAGAAGGGAGCTCTCCCGACCAGAACACGTGTGTGTGTGTGTGTGTGTGTGTGTGTGTGTGTGTGTGTGTGAGAGAGAGAGAGAGAGAGAGAGACTGGGAGAGTGCGAGTGTGTGATGCTGAAAAGCAGAAAATAAAGAGCGTGTGTGAACATTAATTCCCGCCTGTCGTGCTTCTGTACTCCACCCTTATCAGGGAACACACGGCAGGCAGATCGCGTCACTCTAACTGGCCAATGAGCTATCCAGAATTTTTACTAAGAGATAATTTCAGATGCCACAGAAATCACCTCAGACATATCGCACACACGTCTTGCCTCGCTTAAATGCAACATCAGACTCGCACTGATCTGAACATTTTGCTTTAATTTTATATTTTTAAAAAGAAGGTAGGACCAATTGTCTGGAAACAGAAATTTTTTCCATACTCTGTCCTATATCCATACTGTATTCCATCTATACTCTATCTACTTTTCCATACTTATCCAGACCTGGAAATTACTCAAATCAAATTCCATACTTTTCCATACTGTGTAGGAACCCTGTATGTTCCCATCTAAGAGCATTTTAAGCAAATTTCCTGAAAAGTAGTACAAAAAGTAAACGTGTTTCCGTTAAATAATGTTCAGAAGATGAATGTGTTTTTAGATATCCATACAGTGCTAAAGTGTGGCATAAAAATAACTGCATATTTATTTCCTTAATCTCCTTTCATCTTTGCACATTCATGATCTTGACACAGCAGCACTGTCTTTTAGATGTTTAATTCATTATAAATTCACTTTTAAAACGAGCAAGAAAGAAAGAAAAAGAAATGCATAGAAAGGCAGACCTGCACCGTGATCACGAACACTGCTATGATCAGCATGATATTGGAAATGTAGTCAGTGAAAACATCCCACCATGGCTTCAGGATCCGAAATGCCAGCTGTGTTCCAGCAAAATAACCCAACGCTTGTGTGGGAATCATGCCAGCTAACCTAAGAGACAGAAAGAGGGGAAGGTCAGAATGAATTAGAATCAGAACGCCCTTTATTATCAATGCACGTTAACAGAACACGAAATTTGCTGTCTCTTAAAACAAAGGAAAAACTGTAACCCATTCACTCTACTCATCAGTCCATTCACTCACATGCACACACATTAAAAGAAGCTACCAGCTAAATGACTAATAACTACAAAATATAAATAGAATATAAAATATTTAAAGTGTATAAAATAATTTGAAGTGAAATGCAATTATTCCACATTCATGTATTATAATTGCACTTTAACTAAAATTGTGGTGGCAGTGGAAGGGTGCGAGTTCATGTTGGGTAGAAGCTGTTCATGAGTCTGGAAATGCAGGTCTTTAAGGCTCTGTAGCGTTTTCCAGATAGCAGCAGTGAGAACAGGTGATGAAAGGGATGTATATTGTCCTTAATGATGTTGCAGGCTCTGCTGAGGCAGCAAGCTCTGAAGATGTCCTCCGGGGTGGAGGACAGCACGCATCTAAATATTCTTAACCTGCCATTTCAATGCAATGTCAGCTACTCCTCTAGGTTAAAGTTACTTAATTTATTCCATTCCTAGCATCTACTGTCCTGCTAGACAAACCAGGTTGACCAGTAAGGCCATCCTTAAAAAAAATCCGTTTCCTGTCCACCGGGTGAGCAAAAAAAATTTTCAGTAGGGAGGGAGGGATTTTTTTTTTAATGGATGGGTAAGAAATTGCAATGCTGTGTTTGCTTTTTTTTCAGTACTTTATTACAAAAGCAGACACATTTAATAAAATGACAGTTTAATCAACTGAAACTTGTACAAAAACTTTAAGTTAGCATTTTAAATGCTGACTGCAACATTTGCAAAACTTTTACAAAGGTACTTAAAATGTCCGACACATGGACTTTTTGTAGTTCTAAATCGACCGTTAGGCCTAGTTCGGATGAAATTACACTATTAAAATGATCACTGAATGATTTGTTTTTCTGAATCTTTACTATTTTGTTGTTCGCTAGAATAACATTTTGCGATTTCACACTTAAGCAAATGTTTGAAAACTCCGGATCTCCTTCCTTCATGGTGGCTGCCATTTTTTTGTGCCGCACGGTGCATGCGCAGAACTGATTCGACAGGGCTTTCCACAAGCGCCGGCTGCCGGCCATACAGCCGACTACACAATTAAGTCCAGCCGGCTACTTTAATGACTATTATTTTTGTAGCCCACAGGTTCTAAATATTAATTTTCGATTTTAATAAAATTAAATGTTTATCTAACGGACTGACAATAATGTCAAACTGAACCGCACTCATTTAAGTTGTGATTCGCGCTGTTTGTACTGATAATAACCACAAATTCCCCGCCGACTTCGTTGATCAAGGGAGAGTAACTCATCCATGGCCCCGACATGCAGTGTGTGCGCGCGCACTCGGCGGAGGCAGTAGTGTGTCGGGACTGTCGGAGGGAACAGAAGCAGAGATAACGCTTATTTTGTCTCCGGTAAACCAGTCTTCTCTCGTTCAATTACGTGCTGGCATCAAAAGACACCATTGGTTGTAAATGAAACCAAACTGAGTGGTTGGAGTGTATTTGCATACACAAATGGAGAAATGTTCGCTGAGTGTTTAATTGTGTAGCCACCACTGCAGACCGTTGTCGTTGTTAATTCATAGCATGCTCAGCTGCATGAATGTGTCATGCACCGAAAATAAGAGATTTACAAGCCAGGAACGCCTCATGATGCAATACGCAAGAAAAGGAAGATGATTTACTGTCATTTTACTTTGTATTTGAGTAAAGTGAATAAATAAATGGTCTGTGGAAAATACATTTAATCCTGGGAACTGCGTGCACAAGAGTTTGTTATTAGTGATGCAGTGCTATGCATTGCAAACTACTGACTCCCATATAGGGAGTAAAGCACAGCAAACTCTTGTTCTTCCGTTTTTCATCTTCCGTACAAATTTCGATTTCGAATAACCCAATAGCCGTACATCGCACACAGACAAACAATACATCAAAACGTGTGGCTTGATTGGACTCGCTATGGTATTACTTTGTTCAGCATTCTACGATTTTTTTCGTGACGTAGTTGCGAAAAAATCACAATTTCCCATTCATTTTCTATGGAATTAATTGAAAAAAATCGCACATTTTCATTGTTTTTCAAACATCCGCTGCTCTGGCATGCTTTCACCTAGAGACGATTCAAACTTTAAAATGTAGACAAACTTCTCCTGTGTGGATCTGGCATTCAAATTTTTGCTAGGTTCTATACTTTTGGATCAGTCACAGATCAATCACCATGATCAATTCTGGAGAAATTCAGACTTTATAATGGGTGTCTATAGAGGGATCCCGCATGACGTCACCGCGCCGCGAGATTTCAGTAGTCGCCATATTGGAAGACCAAGTACACATCTATGCAAGTACATACCTACATAAAACAAACTACACCTGAAATGTAGCCAGGGCCGGTTCTGCCCTAATCTGGACCCGGGTGCAACATCGTGCAACCCCCCCCCCAAAAAAAAACACACCAGTCTAAATCAGGACAACCAGTGTTCGAACTACGGGGGTACTCGGGGGATCCGAGATCCCCTGAAACAGACATGAGATCCCTTGAAAACATGATTTGGGAAATGTTGGGGGGGTCTCTAAAATATTGGCAAAATGATGTTTATTGACATAGCAATCGTGTGTAACGGGAAGCATTTGCATATCCGAAGTGTTGTGTTTACATCAAAGATAAAATAAACCGATATGACAATGACTGCTGCTGCCAGGTTGGTTGTTGAGTAGCCTGACTGTTTTTTTTCTTGCGTGTGGTATCATTGTTGACGCGAGGTTGTTTTTTGAACATGCCAATGCAGACACGATTTCCCCTGATGAGTTATGACTTCAGATGCGATGCGTGTGTGGAGTCCGCGTGATATATGCATAAGATAGGCTTCTCATGTGTTTGGAGATCCGCGCTCCGAGACAAGCGCAAGCACCCCCCAGGGAAAAAAGGGACCCCTCGAAAATATCGGCATAGTTCGAACACTGAGGACAACCATCACATAACTATAACTATAAACATTTTAGATCAACTATTTTAACTAAATGGGCTATAATAAATAAGCCTGCAGGCAGCCACGGCGGGCTGCCTCAGAAAAGTAACCATTCAATGACACAACTGAAAGCCTGCAGCCACGGCGGGCTGCCTCAGAAAAGTAACCATTTGTCCTACCTTAAAACTCGTTTTGCATTTTCTGCCTCCTTTTTTGTATTTTCGACCCTGCGTTTATTTTCTTTCCTTTTCTGAAAACCCGATTTGTGTCCAGACATTTTGTTCTGCTACCAACGAACTAACTCGTCAGGTCTCGTCTCTCGAGTCCGCGATGAAGGGCAACAATTGATACATTTTTACAAACAGCCAATAAACAGCCAATAGGGAGGTTGCAATGTTCAGGCTCTCCTTTGCTCACAGACACTCAGTAATGCACTTATTCTCTGTCTCCTAGCAGAAAGCTCCTTAGTTTGCTCCCCTTGTGTCTCAATCACAGCTGGTATTCTGAAGAACGACTTCTTTTCACCTTTCCCATCAGCTTTGTTGGAACACCCTAACACAGCACAAAAGTTTACCATTGTAGGTTTATGATGAATCAAGTGCCTCGTGGGTTTAAATTCCGCGCACTGCAAATTAACACGAAGGGATTTACTAGACCAATTTATATCTGGAACTATTTTCGGCCACAGCACAGGCAAAGCACCGCTGCAGGCGCAAAGACACCACGCAGCACCACAACTTCTGTCAATACACCAGTGTTACCAGGGAAACCAGGGTTTTCAGGTGCTGCATGGTGTCTTTGCGCCTGCAGCGGTGCTTTGCCTGTGCTGTGGCCGAAAATAGTTCCAGATATAAATTGGTCTAGTAAATCCCTTCGTGTTAATTTGCATTGATATGTGTACTTGATGTGAATGTATGAGTCATGAGAAATAATTATAAAAAATCTTGAGTTATTTGATTCACTTTTGCAATGACAATGCTATCTGGACACGCCGGATTACAGCGACTACGCTAAGCTAAGCTAACCGGGACGTTTCCAGATCAGGACAATGGCTGGGTCGGCTACAAAACGCTTTGGCTCACTCATCCAACTCTAGGGACTGCAGGGACTGACTCAATTTCACTTGGGGGTGGCGTATTCCTTTAAGCCCTGGGAATGCGGAAATGTCAAGTTCGATATTAGATTTACGAACCCGAAAAAAATGTCGGAAAACCGGCGTTAAAAAAAAATTTCATCCGCACAAACGGCACTCACCCAGCCGGTGGACCGGAAACAGAAAATTTTTTAATAATGGCCCAACCCAAATGTCATTAAAGCAGATATGCAGAACCTTTATTTTTAAATAAATTTCTGAGTGGACAATATCGCCATCCTTGACTCTTGTATGCTGCATAAATGGGAATAAATTTTTTTTTTTGAGAGTTAAAATTGACCACAAAGTTGGCTAGCCATGCCTGAGTGCGTGATGTCACTGCGATAACCGGTTTTAAGGCCGAGGCCTTTTACAGCTATAGACCAAAGTCACACACACACATTACATCACATTATCTCTAGCCGCTTTATCCTTCTACAGGGTCGCAGGCAAGCTGGAGCCTATCCCAGCTGACTACGGGCGAAAGGCGGGGTACACCCTGGACAAGTCGCCAGGTCATCACAGGGCTGACACATAGACACAGACAACCATTCACACTCACACCTACGGTCAATTTAGAGTCACCAGTTAACCTAACCTGCATGTCTTTGGACTGTGGGGGAAACCGGAGCACCCGGAGGAAACCCACGCGGACACGGGGAGAACATGCAAACTCCGCACAGAAAGGCTCTCGCCGGCCCCGGGGCTCGAACCCAGGACCTTCTTGCTGTGAGGCGACAGCGCTAACCACTACACCACCATGCCGCCCCAGACCAAAGTCATATAAATAAAAATTTATGGTTAAAGTAAGAAATACCGTTACCGACTTGCTCAACTAAGACTGATTTGACTTCAGTAATTGTGGGTTGACTCTCATTAAAACAGGATAGGTGTTATAACTTATGCAACATGCATGTATTTTCACTAATAAAACATAAAAGGATAATTAAATAAATCAGATGAACTGAGACAATCACATTCTGAAGCAAATTCATCTCATCTCATTATCTCTAGCCACTTTATCCTGTTCTACAGGGTCGCAGGCAAGCTGGAGCCTATCCCAGCTGACTACAGGCGAAAGGCGGGGTACAGCCTGGACAAGTCGCCAGGTTATCACAGGGCTGACACATAGACACAGACAACCATTCACACCTACGGTCAATTTAGAGTCACCAGTTAACCTAACCTGCATGTCTTTGGACTGTGGGGGAAACCGGAGCACCCGGAGGAAACCCACGCGGACAAGGGGAGAAAATGCAAACTCCTCACAGAAAGGCCCTCGCCGGCCACGGGGCTCGAACCCGGACCTTCTTGCTGTGAGGCGACAGCGCTAACCACTACACCACTGTGCCGCCCCTCTGAAGCAAATTAAATCATCTTATACTAGTAACTTAAACACACAAGTTACATGCATTAATCTAAATGCAGGTAAACAACATGTTTTTGTTGAGTCGGAGCTTACCCATCTGTGTTCTCGCTTCTTGAAGGCCGATCTTGTGGCCGATTGTTTCAAAACAATCCGATTTTCATTTTTTCATTCAGTTCTCTGTTCATTCACTCTTTCCACATAAGGGCAAGATGGCAGCAATATCCAGTTTAGAAATAAGATGGCTGCTCCACTCTCTCTCTATTTTGTCCATACTGAGTACTCCACAATTGCTCAGGCAATTACTAAAACCCAGAGGGGTCATTCCGTGCCAACTCACCTAAATTTCTGGAAACTCCCCAGGTCACCCCCTCAGATTTTGCTGAAAAAATTCCTAAATGTAGATCTATATGTTTCTACAACCCCTGCAAATTACTACCTTTCAATTCCTCATAGTTTCCGAAAAACAGGCCTTTGAAATTTGACCCCCAAAAAGCTAAATTTGCAAAACGTGCTTTCTTCCAACTTCAGGAGCTTATAATTTTAAAATGGATTAAACCTGGAAGCCAATATTGCAGATATTTACTAAATGGCATCCAAATTTTTCAATTATGCCATCAGTTAGCCTCTGAGATGCTTATTTATCACTCTATAGGAAGCTAAAAATGGCTTTTCGGCCAAAATGAGATAAAATAGGGTGTAACTATAGGAGCCATTCTGGAAAAATGGATCAACTCAGACTTTTCGCCTCATAACACAGTAATTATATGGTCATTATCTGTTCATAGGTACATTTTTTCCAGGATAACACTGTTAGGTGATGAATTACAAAAGTTTTAACATAAGCCCATCTCTCCGAGGGCCCAAAAATAGCCCATTTTTGCCCCCCAGTTTGACCATGTGGCTAGGGGTTCAGGATCTTCATTTTTTTTCTAAATATTGTCTCCTATAAGATGTATCAACTGACCAAGTTATTTTAGCGAACACCTATGGCTTCACATTTAAATCAATTTTTATGTAAATGAACGTTTTTTTTTCATAAATCACTGTTTTGTCATATTCAGGACCTTATAAATCTGGAACAGAACTATATAGAAAAGTGATACTGCACAGATCTATAAACTGGCATACACATTTTCATATTCTGGAATGAGAATGCCTGAAGAATGCTTAGTTTTCCATCTGTGGGAAACTGAAAATGGTAATTTGGCCCAAACTGGTAATTATTTATGAAGAGGTCCTTAAGTGAGGTTATGTGACAACATTGATTATTCTACTCATAAAGTACTGGTAATAATGTTAGGTACTTTTGCTATTCATAAATATATTGTTTCAATCATGATCCATACATGTTTGGAGTTTTATTTAAAAACCTGTCCAACAGTACTTTAACAGTTTACTGAAGTCATGTTAGTTATGGCATACACCACCAGATGGAGTGACAGTCTAGGGACAGCAGAGTCAGCCTGTCTGTCTGGACATTCTTTGTGTGGTTGAGGCCCCGACATAAAATCTGGAGGACGTCAGTATCAACTGTCACAGCATGACTTTAAGCATGTTCAAGATCTGTTTTCTAAGATGTAACATTATGCACCTTTTAATACTAGATATTAAGAGTCAGGACAGATGAAAATGGCATCAAGTGGTAAAAATGACTCTTTGTCTTTGTATACATGCATATTATATAGAGTGTACATGTGTGTATCTGTATGTAGTAAAGAAATGAGATGCTACTCAAATAAACATTTTCTAGAGGTATTCTGATACAACAATCTAAACTGTTTTATGGCAGCTTATAAAACTCTGTAGTACCTCTGTCCAGGACAGTTCCATTTCAGGCCTATAAGCTGATAAATATGAGAAAAATGGAATAATCATAAAAAAAAGTTTGTGTACATAAAAATTGATTTATGTACATATGAAGTGTTGTGTGAAGTGTTTGTTAAAATAATTTGGTCAGTAGATACATCCTATAAGAGACAATATTTAGAAAAAAAATGAAGATCCTGAACCCCTAGCCACATGGTCAAACTGGGGGGCAAAAATGGGCTATTTTTGGGCCCTCGGAGAGATGGGCTTATGTTAAAACTTTTGTAATTCATCACCTAACAGTGTTATCCTGGAAAAAATGTACCTATGAACAGATAATGACCATATAATTACTGTGTTATGAGGAGAAAAGTCTGAGTTGATCCATTTTTCCAGAATAGCTCCTATAGTTACACCCTATTTTATCTCATTTTGGCCGAAAAGCCATTTTTGGCTTCCTATAGAGTGATAAATAAGCATCCCAGAGGCTAACTGATGGCATAATTGAAAAATATGGATGCCATTTAGTAAATATCTGCAATATTGGCTTCCAGGTTTAATCCATTTTAAAATTATAAGCTCCTGAAGTTGGAAGAAAGCACGTTTTGCAAATTTAGCTTTTTGGGGGTCAAATTTCAAAGGCCTGTTTTTCGGAAACTATGAGGAATTGAAAGCTAATACTTTGCAGAGAGTGTAGAAACATATAGATCTACATTTAGGAATTTTTTCCAGCAAAATCTGAGGGGGTGACCTGGGGACCCCTAAGTGAGTTGGCACGGAATGACCCAGAGACTAAAACGGGACGTCACCGGTTTTAGCAAAAACCGCGGGGAGCTCACTACCCGAGCGATGTGTCACGTCCCGTTCCATCCCAGTTTTTAGCAACAACCCTCGGCTCATTCCGGGAAGACTGGTGCAACTGAACTTTGCTTTTTAAAAAAATAAAAATACTTTCCTTTTCTTGTAGTCTTCTTGTTCTTTAACTGTTGATACTGCACCTTCTTTCAATACGGGCTTATAGCTAACACTCCTCAACAGATCAGAGGTTTCGTATGAGTCTTCAGTAAAATGTGCAGAGCAGAGGAGAGACCACTTCATCGCCGCCCAACGTGCCCGTGAACAACTCGCAAAATGCGTCCAGATCTTTGCAGTTTGAACATTCTTGGGCCATGAATGCAACGTAAATCCACCTTCTGTCATAGCAACACATCTACGTGGCATGGCAATAAATTAGCTCAAAATGGAGGATCGGACTTGCAGTCAGCTCTGTGTTTTAGTATAGCGGAAATGGCGATGAGACCAACAGACTTCCTGCTGTGACGTTACATACATCAGGGTCATTCACTCAGACTGCTACCTATATAAAATCACTTTAATCGTAAACATTACTAGATTAGATTTATTGTTAACGCTTAAAGCTATTCCTGTGCCATTCTTGAGGTCTCAAGGCATTTATAAACGAAAGTGATGCCATGGCTCTGCGTATATGCTAAGTATGTAATACCCAAGTGTAAGTCCTCGACCTACCACCGTTGATTTACTGTAGGAACCATTAGAATCGGGAACACTATCTGATGAACTGAACCTTACTATGGTTAACTTGAGCTCATTCAAAGCTGTTTTGTTACATTACTATTTTAGATAATTACAAGCTATTTACGACCCTGAAAACTCCAGAACCTTTAAGACTATTTGCCGCAAGTGCAATACCTTGCGTAGCCTTACACTGCCTTTAACCTGCTGTTATTGATTTTATAATTTTTCTTAGTTATATTACGGGCCCGCAGTAATTGGCCTACTATGGCTGTTGCTGTTACCCTGCCTTATATTGTTTTCTTATAAAACAAGTGTTGGCAGGCAAAACAAACCTCGCCTGGTAGCACTTATGATGAATATGAAGGAAGATATCACGAAAAAAAAGGCACCCTATGGGTACATGTGGCTACTGCTTATAAATAAAATTGTTTTCTGATACCGTGTCCATACAGTAAATATAGCATATATATTTACTCTGTGAGGCAAGAGTCACCATGGAACATGATGTTTGCGGATGATATTGTGATATGCGGTGAAAGTAGAAAGGAGGTTGAGTTGGGTTTGGAGAGATGGAGGTATGCATTGGAACGAAGAGGGATGAAGGTGAGCAGTAGCAAAACAATACATATGCATCAATGAGAACAGGGATGAGAGTGTAGTGAAGATGCAAGGAGTAGACGTAAAGAAAGTTGGTGAATTCAAGTACCTGGGGTCAACTGTGCAGGAAAATGGGGACTGCGATAGTGAGGTGAGAAAGAGGCAGGGTGGAGAAGGATGTCGGGAGTCATTTGCGATAGGAAAGTCCCAGCAAAAGTGAAAGGTGAGATGTATAAGACAGTAGTGAGACCAGCTGTGATGTATGGATTGGAGACCATACCCTTAACGAAGAGACAGGAGGCAAAGGTAGAGGTGGCGGAGTTGAGGATGTTAAGGTTTGCGATGGGAGGTTGGACAGGATCAGGAACGAGCACATCAGAGGGACAGCACATGTGGAGAGCTTGGGAATTAAGCTCAGAGAGATGAGACTGAGATGGTATGGGCACATCCTGAGAAGAGATGCAGAGCATGTGGGAAGGAGAATGTTGAGGATGGAGCTGCCAGGCAAACGAAAACGAGGAAGGCCAAAGAGGAGATACATGGATGTGGTGAGAGAGGACATGAAAGTGGCAGGTGTGGTAGAGAAGGATGAGGAAGACAGGGAGCAATGGAGATGAAAGATCCGCTGTGGCGACCCCTAATTGGGAGCAGCCAAAAGAAGAAGTAGCAGCAGCGGCAGAAGGTTTACTCTGTAAGGCAGTAGCCACAAAAAATGAAGCGTAATCCAAAAATGAACAATTTAAAAAAAAAAACAGAAGTAAAATATACAGAGTGTCTGTACTTTATATTATTCTACTCTTATCTCTTATAGTTTTCAAAACTGAAACCTCCGAACCGAGGCGCGCGCACACACACGCTGTCGCCATGACCCAAACTCTTATAAACTTGGAGGACGCTCTGGACTCTTACAGTAATGCTTTTATGGCTGAGGACTACAGTTGACTTGCTAACTTTAGGACTGCAGTTGTCATGAACAGTTTTGCACTCAAGTTCCCATCAATGAAGAGTTTATAACATCAACGAAACTGACTTCTTGTTAAAACTGTTAATATTATAGTCATGCTGTCTGTTGTTGCCCAAATGAGGATGGGTTCCCTTTGAGTCTGGTTCTTCTCGAGGTTTCTTCCTCATGTCGTCTGAGGGAGTTTTTCCTTGCCACAGGCTTGCTCATTGGGGACAGATTAGGGATAAAATTAGCTCATGTTTTAAGTCGTTCAAATTGTGTAAAGCTGCTTTGCGACAATGTTTATTGTTAAAAGCGCTATACAAATAAACTTGACTTGACTTATTTCCCGTAATTTCCCGGCGCTCGAGCTCAGTGGAACCACTTTCCCTCTGTAATAAGCATAAACATGTCTGAAAGCGATTTATTTAGTCTAGTGAACTGTCGAAGCATTATTTAATACTAATGAGAACATTTTGTTTCACAAGTGTAGTGTAAAGACTAAAAATACGGAAGCCGAAAGAGGCCCTTCACATAATCCTTTTTTTTTTAATTCACCTTGTTATCCCGAGATAACGACATAATTAATTCAGGATCTCGAGAAAACAATACAACTAATTCGAGATCTCGAGAAAACAAAACAATTATTCCGTGATCTCGAGAAAACAAAACAATTATTTCATGATCTCGAGTAAACAGCTGAGAAATGGTTCATTCAGGTGCGCCAAGAGACTTGTGATATGCTGACCTTGGGGCTATTTCTCATTCTGTATAGACGCAACTTTGGTCATTAGAATGTCTGGAATAATCGATCACCTAATAGGGCAATATTTTGATCAAGGGTTGACACAGGGGTCCGTGTATCATCCGATCATTCAAGTATTCCATTCAATCTGGAAAACGAAAAACAAAAAAACCACTCAATATTTCGTTTTCCTGTTTTTCTGTATGACAAAAAAATGAGGGATTGGTGTTTGTTTTCCTTTTTCCAACTCAAAACAGAACAAATAATAAACAGGGAAACCAAAACGAAATAATAACTCTAATTTACGATTATTGATTTTCTCTATTCCCCACGCTCCATTAGCCTTCCCATGATCCTCAGCGACAGTCCATCATCATCTCTGCATCTATGAAACAGAAAAATTGCATGTGCATGTATATATCAAGTAATTTATTCATACATCCTATTCATTTAATATATTAAGCTGTTAATGTTAAGCTGATGATCTCTTAATTATTATTATTATCTCAATATAATAGTAATCTGTACTCGGGATGGGGGGGATGCCATCCTCCCGGAATAAAAAATGGTCAAAATCATCCCCCCTCTAAAACGGGCATCCCCCCCCCCCCTTCCCTTGAGCAATTTTATCAATAAATGTGGACATTACTTCTATTTAACATTGGAATTAGAAATGCCATTCCACGCAGCTTTGCTGAAACTGAGCATACAGTAAGCTCCCGCGAGAGAGGGCGCGCGCAAGCGAAGCGTTTGAGGAGGTGACACTCAGTTGGGGTTCCGTTATTTCTGATTTCATTCGGCGTCAGTGACAGCAGCGGATTGCAGCATCATGGCCAAGCGGAGTGGACAGCAAGACCTAAGCAAGTTTGGCTTTAAGATTGCAAGAAAAAAACATTTCAGGAGGTAAGTCAAGAGTTACGAATATCAGTCCCACTTTCTGTGAGCCCACTATCATGCTGTAAAGTTACCGATATGGAGCCTAATTTGTGGGCGGCGGATAACAACACAGCTATCATAATGAATGTTAGTTTGGAGTCTAGCCAGCTATCGATAGCTTACTCAGGTTCATGTTAGCTTTGATTTCTTGTATAAGGCCATTAATTTAATCAGCCTGGACGTTCGTTTGTTATTCTTCAGGCAACAAAAAGTGTTATTCAAGTCAGGAAGGCTAAAATTAACGACACTAGCAGTTTTGAAGGCTTCATTGCCTCATTAGAGAGCCGGTCACAACATGCAGGGGTGTAGTGGGCGTGGTACGCGAGGGTACGCCGTCCACCCACTTCTCCCGAGGTGAGATTAAAAAAAAAAAAAACCTCTCATTCAATGGCCTGAGTTTATACGCTCTACAGTAAGTGACACGTGCCTTTGTGCTCATCATCAATGCCCCCCCCAATCGAACGTTACGTAAAACGTAGCGACGCAAAGTAGAATGCATTCTAAACGCAGCCGAGATATTAGAATTATGTAAACCAGGGCTTTTCAAAGTGTGGGGCGCGCCCCCCCTGGGGGGCGCCAGAGTTCTTCAGGGGGGGCGCAACGTGAGAGACAAAATGGATCGGTTTTTAGTACCTAAAGCTACAGAGAGTGAAGAGACAAAGTCTGGGCCAAGCAAAAAAAACAGAGCCTCCAGGATGTTGCGATTTGCAACTCAGCGCAAATTCAACCAATCCCCGCGAATTCAGGGCGGTGTTGCAATTATATCCAATCACCGCAACTTTCCCGCAAATTTGACCAATCGTTGGCGTCGTCTTGAGGTGACGTCGACAAACTACCTTCTGCCTTACTTCCGTGTGTTCAAGAGAAGCAGCATGCGCGTCGTGTTGCCAGATTGGACGATTTCAGGTGCATTTTGGCAGGTTTTGAACATATTTTGGACTGGAAAACGTCAGCAGTATCTGGCAACACTGAAAGTGTGTTATGTTTACAGTGAAGGACTGTGTGCACTTTATTTTTTTCTCATCTCATCTCATTATCTCTAGCCGCTTTATCCTTCTACAGGGTCGCAGGCAAGCTGGAGCCTATCCCAGCTGACTATGGGCGAAAGGCGGGGTACACCCTGGACAAGTCGCCAGGTCATCACAGGGCTGACACATAGACACAGACAACCATTCACACTCACATTCACACCTACGGTCAATTTAGAGTTACCAGTTAACCTAACCTGCATGTCTTTGGACTGTGGGGGAAACCGGAGCACCCGGAGGAAACCCACGCGGACACGGGGAGAACATGCAAACTCCACACAGAAAGGCCCTCGCCGGCCCCGGGGCTCGAACCCAGGACCTTCTTGCTGTGAGGCGACAGCGCTAACCACTACACCACCGTGCCGCCCACTTTATTTTTTTTTTTTTTTTACTTAATACAAGAAGTTAATGGATGCCAACATTTTTGCCAAAATGGTATTTTATTTTCCATTGTTTAGGTAGCTTCAGCATCATACTGTGAGATTCTGTTCAAATTGTTTTTTTTTTCTTCTATGAAGCCTGAGCCATTTATTTTATTAGTTTATAATTGTTTAATTTAGTCTTCAGGAGAGACTGCCTGCACACAGTACTAGTATTAATAGGTTTTTTTTTTCTTACATAAAAGCTAAGGCATTTATATTATATTTTAAGGTAACTTCATGTTGTGCTGTGAGGTTCTCTGCACTTTAACTTTTGAACCAACAGGTGCATTTGGATAAGTAAAGCCTATTTTTCTGCATTTTTGTCGTCCTGGTAATCTTTTATATTGGTAAAGTTGTTTATAGGACCATTTCTCTTTGTTTTTTAATCAATAGTTTTTCAGTAATAACTTAATATTTAACATATCACTCAATTTTAATCACAAAAAGAGAAAATTGCAACAATTTCTCGCAACTTTCACTTCCTCCCGCAATGTAATCGCAACAAAAACCTAAAAAACACCGCAACTTTCATCGCAATTTTTTTGGAAAACCCCCCGCAACATCAGACATTTTAGCCCACAACAATCACAAAAAAGGCCCGCGGGATCCTGGGGGACTGGAAAAAGAAGGAAGTATGACCACGATTATTTAAAGTTTGGATTTTCATGGACTGGATCTGAAGATGCTCCACTGCCACAGTGTGTTGTCTGCCAAGAGGTGCTAGCTAACGATGCTATGGGATGTTTAAAACGTGTAAAACAAGATGTTTTAAAAAGCACAGATGTTTAAAATGTGAAAAAGAAAAAAATAATGTGTACAACAACCATTATTTTTTAAATACGAATGGAACATTAAGTATAGCAACAACAAAAATTGTAAGGGGGGGCGCTGTTGTTTATTTGCTCCCCGAGGGGGGGGCTGACTCTCCCACACTTTGAAAACCCCTGATGTAAACGGTTGACTCCGCCATCTGTCGGTTTAATGCTTTATGATCTTTGAAGTTCTAATGCGATTTTTGCTCAGTATAGGCCTATGATTTTGAATAGCCTAATAATAACAGTAGGGTCTGTCTCTGTGTGTGTGTGTGTGTGTGTGTGATTTCCGGGCGTTCATGGTAGCAGCACCGAGAGGGCAACAGAACTGATATAATCGCCTGCCTGGTCATCCTTACGCGGATAATTTCACCACATACTGTATTATATATATGATTTGAAATTCATAATCTTTGTGGCCTTCCTGTTGAGTGTTTTGTTGTACATCCAAAAATGTGAAATGACAATAAATTTAAAGAAATACTCAAGTCTTTAAGAAGGAGTGAGTGCATGGTAGGGCTTAACCCAATGGCTGCATGTCATGTATTTTGTATACGCAGGTGCCTCAATCGCGCCAGACTAAATGCTTGATTTATTCGATTGGTGCCTTTTATAATAAATTTCAGCCCATTGCTGGTTTGTATGCGATGTGAGTGAGTGACGTGACTTTTTTTGAACTTCTGGACACATGCTGTAGCTGTTGCCACGGCAGTAAGTAGGCTAGTAAAAATATCGAATTCCGAATGCAGCTCGGCTCAAATGAACATGAATCGAACATGAACAAAGGTGTTTGTGTATCATAATTTCCAATATTTTGGCTTCACGCCTGATAGTCCATGTTAAACCTATGCAAGGTTTATGTTGAGTTCCAGCAGCAGAGTGGTGCTGTCTATGACGATGCATTCGGAAGGAGAAGGCGAATTTGTTCCTCTTTAGCCATTTCGGCATATTTATTGGAGACAAAATAAACCGCGGCTTTTCGCCATAACAGTTGGGCTGTACTGACAAACACGAATGAAAATTGCACACATAAAAATGTCTGGAAAAAAAAGTGTCTTCTTGTGCCCTCTTGTGTTGTTAAAAGAACGTAACATTTATACAAATCATTCATACCAAACATAGGCGACCAAACAAAGGCTACCGCTTCTGACATGATATCAAATCGATGACGTCACGAATCGCGTACCCCCACTTTAAAAATCTCCACTACACCACTGACAACAAGTAAGGCTGAGCAGCTGGCTAGACTCCAAACTAACATTCATTATGATAGCTGTGTTGTTATCCGCCGCCCACAAATTAGGATCCATATCGGTAACTTTACAGCATGATAGTGGGCTCACAGAAAGTGGGACTGATATTCGTAACTCTTGACTTAGGCTACCTCCTGAAATGTTTTTTTTTTCTTGCGATCTTAAAGCCGAACTTGCTTAGGTCTTGCTGTCCACTCCGCTTGGCCATGATGCTGGAATCCGCTGCTGTCACTGACGCCGAATGAAATCAAAAATAACGGAACCCCAACTGAATGTCACCTCCTCAAACGCTTCGCTTGCGCGCGCCCTCTCTCGCGGGAGCTTACTGTATGCTCAGTTTCAGCAAAGCTGCGTGGAATGGCATTTCTAATTCCAATGTTAAATAGAAGTAATGTCCACATTTATTGATAAAATTGCTCAAGGGAAGGGAGGGGGGATGCCCGTTTTAGAGGGGGGATGATTTTGACCATTTTTTATTCCGGGAGGATGGCATCCCCCCATCCCGAGTACAGATTACTATTATATTGAGATAATAATAATAATTAAGAGATCATCAGCTTAACATCAACAGCTTAATATATTAAATGAATAGGATGTATGAATAAATTACTTGATATATACATGCACATGCAATTTTTCTGTTTCATAGACGCAGAGATGATGGACTGTCGCTGAGGATCATGGGAAGGCTAATGTAGCGTGGGGAATAGAGAAAATCTCATCTCATCTCATCATCTCTAGCCGCTTTATCCTTCTACAGGGTCGCAGGCAAGCTGGAGCCTATCCCAGCTGACTACGGGCGAAAGGCGGGGTACACCCTGGACAAGTCGCCAGGTTATCACAGGGCTGACACATAGACACAGACAACCATTCACACTCACACCTACGGTCAATTTAGAGTCACCAGTTAACCTAACCTGCATGTCTTTGGACTGTGGGGGAAACCGGAGCACCCGGAGGAAACCCACGCGGACACGGGGAGAACATGCAAACTCCACACAGAAAGGCCCTCGCCGGCCCCGGGGCTCGAACCCAGGACCTTCTTGCTGTGAGGCGACAGCGCTAACCACTACACCACCGTGCCACCCATAGAGAAAATCAATAATCGTAAATTAAAGTTATTATTTCGTTTTGGTTTCCCTGTTTATTATTTGTTCTGTTTTGAGTTGGAAAAAGGAAAACAAACACCAATCCCTCATTTTTTTGTCATACAGAAAAACAGGAAAACGAAATATTGAGTGGTTTTTTTGTTTTTCGTTTTCCAGATTGAATGGAATACTTGAATGATCGGATGATACACGGACCCACCTCTGCAGAAGACTGGCCCGGCTTCGTCTCTACCGACGGAGATACAGTGATCCAGCTGAGACCATGAAATAATTGTTTTGTTTTCTCGAGATCTCGGAATAACGGTTTTGTTTTCTCGAGATCTCGAATTAGTTGTGTTGTTTTCTCGAGATCCTGAATTAATTATGTCGTTATCTCGGGATAACAAGGTGAATAAAAAAAGATTATATGAAGGGCCTCTCGCGGCTTCCGTACTAAAAATATGTGCCAAAAAGCTTTTTTTTTTTAAACCCAACAACAAATATTTAATTCGACCTTTCAGAAGGACCAAACAAAAGCTATGATAATCAAAAGGTAAATTTTCTTAAAATAAACTCCACTTACTTGATATCGAATCAGTAGCCTTGGCGAACCACGAAGTGAATTTCGTTTATCTTCCGATCCTACGACGTTATAACGAGGTTTCTCTTATTAGCTTCTGGTTCTGATTAGTTACGAAGTTTATCAAGAAACAGAACGGGTAATCGAACTTGACCAGGATAAGTGCCGATTGGTTACAAACGCTGTGTCTTAGATCACTCACTCGTTCACTACGCCCTACTCACTATATAGTGAGCTCATTGATTAAATGATAAAACTTCTTCTTCGGGGCGGCACGGTGGTGTAGTGGTTAGCGCTGTCGCCTCACAGCAAGAAGGTCCGGGTTCGAGCCCCGTGGCCGGCGAGGGCCTTTCTGTGTGGAGTTTGCATGTTGTCTGTGTGGGTTTCCTCCGGGTGCTCCGGTTTCTCCCACAGTCCAAAGACATGCAGGTTAGGTTAACTGGTGACTCTAAATTGAGCGTAGGTGTGAATGTGAGTGTGAATGGTTGTCTGTGTCTATGTGTCAGCCCTGTGATGACCTGGCGACTTGTCCAGGGTGTACCCCGCCTTTTGCCCGTAGTCAGCTGGGATAGGCTCCAGCTTGCCTGCGACCCTGTAGAACAGGATAAAGTGGCTAGAGATAATGAGATGAGACTTCTTCGCCGCGGCACTACTTTTCATGATGCACTGTGAGATACTTGAGCGCTCCTTGACTTGGAAGTGACGTCAAAGCAAAATAGAAACCCGGATGTCGGCCATGTTGGTGGATGTACAAGTGCGGGGTCAAGCGATATTCCATACAAAACCCTTCAGGTGAACATGGAAACCAAAGAAATAGCTAAATCTGGAGGAGTGTATCAGAACGTAGAGCAATATTTAGGGTACTATCATACGACACAGGTTTATACAGATGCATCTAAAGATTCAGAGGGTAAAACAAGTATTGCAGTTTATATCCCTGATTACAAAATCTCTCTTAAAAAGAGAACATCAGATCATCTGTCCATATTTGCAGCTGAAATGACAGCCATTATTATTGCATTACAGTGGATAGAAGACGCTAGGCCCACTAAAGCAGTTATTTGTTCTGATTCTATGTCATCTCTCACATCCATTCTTCTTCTTCTTTTGGCTGCTCCCGATTAGGGGTCGCCACAGCGAATCTTCGTCTCCATTGCTCCCTGTCTTCCGCATCCTTCTCTACCACACCTGCCACTTTCATGTCCTCTCTCACCACATCCATGTATCTCCTCTTTGGCCTTCCTCGTTTTCGTTTGCTTGGCAGCTCCATCCTCAACATTCTCCTTCCCACATGCTCTGCATCTCTTCTCAGGATGTGCCCATACCATCTCAGTCTCATCTCTCTTAGCTTAATTCCCAAGCTCTCCACATGTGCTGTCCCTCTGATGTGCTCGTTCCTGATTCTGTCCAACCTCCCATCGCAAACCTTAACATCTTCAACTCCGCCACTTCCAACTTTGCCTCCTGTCTCTTCGTTAAGGGTACGGTCTCCAATCCATACATCACAGCTGGTCTCACTACTGTCTTATACATCTTACCTTTCACTTTTGCTGGGACTTTTCGCAGTTTATATCCCTGTGAACTCACTGACACAAATGACTCCCGAAATCCTTCTCCGACTGCTCCACCCTGCCTGCACTCTCTTTCTCACCTCACTATCCCAGCCCCCATTTTCCTGCACAGTTGACCTCAGGTACTCTCACATCCATTCAAAGTGGAGAATCATCATGCCGACGGGACTTATTGAATGAAATTAATAATATCTTATTTGCAATCAGTCAACAGGGAATATCAATCCAGTTTGTATGGGTTCCAGCCCATAAAGGAGTTGGTGGTAATGAGGAAGCAGACAAGCTGGCAACAGAGGCAACCAAAGAAAAGGAGGTTCAGTTAAATATTCCACTCAGTAGATCAGAAGTTAAGGTACTCATTAAACAAAGTTAACATAATATGGCAAGCTGAATGGGATAAGGAGAAGAAAGGTAGACACATATACAAAAAGATATCTCATCTCATTATCTCTAGCCGCTTTATCCTGTCCTACAGGGTCGCAGGCAAGCTGGAGCCTATCCCAGCTGACTACGGGCAAAAGGCAGGGTACACCCTGGACAAGTCGCCAGGTCATCACAGGGCTGACACATAGACACAGACAACCATTCACACCTACGGTCAATTTAGAGTCACCAGTTAACCTAACCTGCATGTCTTTGGACTGTGGGGGAAACCGGAGCACCCGGAGGAAACCCACGCGGACACGGGGAGAACATGCAAACTCCGCACAGAAAGGTCCTCGCCGGCCACGGGGCTCGAACCCGGACCTTCTTGCTGTGAGGCGACAGCGCTAACCACTACACCACCGTGCCGCCCAAAAAGATATCTCAAGTAGCAAATCTAGTTACCCAAACAGACAGGAGGAGGTTTGGTTTACAAGACTGAGAATAGGCCATACTGGATTAAATAACAGCTTATACGTTATAAACAAACATCCATCTGGAAAATGTGAACTTTGTGGAGTGAGAGAGGATGTAGATCATGTTCTTTTAAAGTGCTTAAAATTCTACAGACAAAGAGAAAAACTGAAGAGGGAAGTGAACGCAGTCAAGAAAGCCTTTTCTTTACACACTTTATTAGGTGAGCCTAGATCAGAAAATATCACTTGTGCTATGATAACATTTATCAAAGAAACAAAATTAGCAAATATGATTTAGTTTGTTGTTTCATGTGTTTTTATTTATTTATTTAATTTTCTTTGAAATGACATCCATTTGATTGCGCCTCAGTCCAGTAGATGGCGGTAGTACACTTTGCTTGTAAACTGCCATAAAACCTGACAGAAGAAGAAGATTCCATACAAAACATAATCACGCGTGCGCAACTCTTTATTTTTCCGCTGCTTTAAGCGTTCTTTTAGCTATGCCATCTTTGTGCTGTATATTGTTGTGGTCACAACTGTACTCGTGACCGTGACACATTCCAATTTTTTAGAATTCCGTCCGTGATTCAGAAACAGGAAACTTTGAGGCTTAGTACAGAGAGGAGACGAGGGGATCAGGACACTTTGTCCAATGACCATTCCGTCCAAAACCTCTTTCATACATACTATCAATTGTTTTATATTTCTGGTATTCGCGAACAAAAGCCCCGTGAGAGCACTGCTCTGTGCATAAAGATTTAACATGATCCAGCCGGCTTTAAAAATTAATAACTCTGCCAATGGAGCTTACAGCGAAGCCAAATTTTACAGGCACCTCCATCTAAGCCTCCCCCTTGGAAAGAGTACAGTTTCAGGTCAGTAGGACCCGTGCCTCAGCCTTGGTTTTCGCAAACGAAGCCCCTGCAAGAGTGTTGCTCGGTGTCTAAAGATTTAACATGATCCATACTATGGCACTCATTTGCTTTACAAAAATGTGTTTTGCTTCGGTCAAATTCCATTGAGAATTCCTCCTTTTTCAAACAAACAAAGACCTGAAATATAAAATAACTGATGGTGCATATGAAAAAGGCTTTGGCCGAAATGGTCATGGAACGAAATGACCTGTATTCGTACTCGATGGTCGGTAGAAGCGTCTTATCTTCATTAAAGCCTGACTTTTTTTAAAATAATATGGGTCAAAACCACACGTATCTATTTTCGCTCGATCGTTCAAATCATGGTAATACTGAGAAAATTCAGCGTTGTTTACAGACACACTTTCAGCGGCTGTCAGCTTAGTTGCTTTGTATATCCACCATCATGGCGGACGCTCCTGACATAGCACATTTTGATCACGTGGTTGCAAGTCATCTATAGGGTGTAATAATGCCCACTATACATTCAGACAGCACTACAAAATGGCGACCTGACTATATAGTCCACTATGTAGTGAATAGGGAGTGATTTGGGACACAGGGGAACTTTCGCTATTGTTACACTGATTCTTACATTCTTATACTCATTCTTGTGTACTATTGTAATAATTGTAATACTTATGCACATACAGTATGCATTGTGTCCAAAGCCTTTTTCATATCCACTATTGTTACGCTCATTCTTACAACACGATGATAAGGCAAGATCAACTGTTTATCGCGAGATCACGATTCATCATTCTGGTGATCTGCATGTGCAGTGCGTGATTGTTACACTCTTACATATGAGTGTATGAGGCAGTAGCCACAAAAACTTTGACCTTGACCGGATGACCCCTGAGATGTTGGAGGTTCTATTTGAGACCAATGCCTATCTATCCTGACATTTTCATGAAGATTGGTCCAGCCATTTTCCCATAATATTGTTAATAAAAAAAAGAAAAGAAAAAAAGAAACCCGACCGAAAACAATACCTCGCTCCCTGGTGGACTCTGTCCCAGGCGAGGTAATAAGTTATCTAGTGAAGCTAATAAAATAAAAATAAAACTTCATCCATATAAGTTGTTCATTGCCATTAGAGATCAGTCCCACTATTGTTCTGTCATCAACAAATTTTATAATTGTATTTGTGGGGTGAATAGGAATGCAGTCATGCGTGGAGAGGTAATAGAGGAGGGGACTTAGCACACACCCCTGTGGTGCTCCAGTACTGATTGTGAGACTTCAGGAGACATGAGGACCAAGTCTCACCATCTGTAGGCAGTTGTTATAAAAGTCCTTGATCCATAAACACAGTCTGTTGCCAAGGCCCAGGTCCAACAGTTTGCTGACTAGTCTGCTGGGTACAATATTATCGAATGCAGAACTGTAATCCACAAAGAGCATTCGTCCCTTTCTGCTCCAGATGGGTCAATGCGGTGTGGAGAGTTGTGTTTATGGCATCCTCTGTGGATCTATTTGGCCTGTATCCATACTGGTGCTGATCTAAAGTAGGGGAGAGGGTGGTTTTGATATGGGCAGAACTAGTTTTTTGAAGCACTTGGATATGATGGGTGTGAGTGCGACTAGTCTGTAGTCATTGAGGGAGCTGCTGTTGGTCTGTTTGGGCACTGGGATGATAGTGGCGGTTTTCAGACAGGGTGGTACAATAGCATGTGTCAGGGAGAGGTTAAAGATGCTGGTGAAAACCTCTGTAAGCTGATGAGCACAGTCCTTGAGCACCCTGCCTGAGATCCCATCTCGACCTGCTGCCTTGTTGACGTTAACAGTTCTCAGGACTCGCTTAACCTTGTGTCTGCAGGGTAAGCAGGTGGTCAGCAGTGTCCAGCTAGGGTAAAGCTACATTGTCTGGTCTTTTCTTGAATTGGGCAAAGAAGCAGTTCAGCTCTTCAGCCAACACAGCGCTGTTTCCTGTCAGTGGGTCTTTCTTGCGCCTGAATTTGATCATGTGCTGAATGCCCTGCCATATACCTGCTGGGTCCCTGGAGGTGAAGTGACCCTCAAGTTTCTCTTTGTATGCAGCCTTCACTGTTTTTATGCCTCCCTTGAGCTTGTGTCTCAACACTGTACAGTTCTCTGTTGCCAGACATGAAGGCTGCATTATGGTCTCTCAGGAGAAGCTGGACCTCCTTTGTCATCCATGGTTTCCTGTTTGGGTATACACGGATGCTTTTATTGATTGTGATGTTCTCAATGCAGCCCCTGATGTAGAAGAGTACAGTTGATATATATTCTTCTAGGTCGCGAGTGAAAAACAGACTCCAGTCAGTGCATTAAAAGCAGTCCTGCATCTGTCGGGACATTCCCTCAGGCCAGATTTTAATTGTTCTGATGGTGGGTTGCTGTTTCTTGATGTTGGGGCAGTAAGTTGGGGTTAGAAGAAGTGACTGGTGAACAGACTGTCCAAGATGCAGGAGGGGTGAGGCTCTGTATCTTTTGGTGATATTAGAATATACACAGTCCAGTGTGTTTTCCCCTCTGGCTGAGCACTTCACATGTTGCTCAAATCTTGGAAGCACAGTTTTCAGATGGGTGTGATTAAAATCACTGGCGACAATAAAAACCCCATCAGGATATGCATTCTGTTGCTTGTTTATTGCTGATAGCATGTGGCCGAGTGCTATGTTAGCATTGGTGTCTGGTGGAATATACACGGCTGTAACAGCAACAGGTATCTCCCGTGGCAAATAGAAAGGTCTGCACTTGATAGAAACTTCAGGTCAGGTGAGCAGTGTATCAATGATGGCAGTGTTCGTGCATCAGTTATCGTTCATATAAAACACACAATCCACCTCTATGACTCTTACCAGAGTCTTTGCTTCCGTCACTGCAGTGAATTGAGCGGCCTGCTAGCTCAATAGCCGCATCCAGGATTCCTGGATGTAGCCAGGCCTCAGAGATGATCATCACACAACTGTCTTGCATGTGTGTCCGTGATGATAAACAAAGTCTCAGCTCATCCAGTTTGTTGTTTAGAGACCTGACATCGGAGACAAAGACACTGGGGAGCAGTGGCCTGTGGGGGTTCCTCTTTAGCTGAGCTAGCATGCCGGCATGGCATCCTCATTTTTGTTTCTGCCTTCTTCTCCACCTCCGACATCTGCTGCCTGGTACGATGATCCACAGAGGCTCCAGTGATCTAATGATCTCCACTGGAATCAGAAAGGGATGCTAAAATGCACCCATATCGAACTTTTGCTGCATCATCCCGATTTGCAGTTGTGAATTTCTTAGTTGTGAATTGACATCTTTAAGCAAACTGAATTGAATATCAGGGGGTAAATTTTTTTGGAGGGACACATGGACACACAAATGTGGCCTACTCTTAATGTATACTGTCATAAAAGTAAACAGTGATCTGGACTTATTTTATGATTACTTATCAAAGCAAAGCAGACTGCACACTTGGCTCTGAGAAGTAGTAAATGCCAAGAGGAAGAACTACAGCATGTTCCAACAATACAACTAATCTGATTAAGGTTGACCTGAGCATATGCTGATGAGTGTGGTAATTAAAAATGAGTGCTGTGAATTGTATGCAGTGTGTATATTTCTGTCTTCATTTATACTGGTGTTTGTTAAGCTGCAGCTTTCCCAGGATTTCTGCAGGAAAGATCAGTCCACTTTATGGAAAATATGGTTTATATTTGAGAGACAGGGCACAGTGTTTGGCTTCCAACTGGTCTGATAGCAAGAGGTTACACTAAGTACAGAATAAATCATTAGGACAAACCATATCTTATCCTAATATCCCAATAGACTGCAGCAGTAATCTGCCCCTTCTACGTTATCAAACACTAATGTATGTCCCTGAGAGTGGGTGGAACACTGAAGCACAGACAGACAAGTAATGATGCTGAACACAGTCACTTTTATTTTTCTCACTAGCTTTTCAGCTTAAATTACTTTCTGATGCGCGCACACACACACACACACACACACACACACACACACACACCATACATGTCAACACCTACGGATTTCCCGTATTCCCTACGGATTTTGGCATTTTAAAAATGGTACGGGCGTAGTGGTATTCAACTACGGATTTTTCTACATTTTCACCTTAAAATTATTTTGATTTATTACCATCAAAAAAAAAAATCGTCATGAAATACGAAAATGCATGGGAGCCGCCATTTTCTACATTTAGAATTACTCAACCAGTACTTCCGCTAGTACCAACAAGCCAATCCGAATGTCTGAGCATGCGCAATTGTGATTTTCCTGCACACCGAGCGGGAAATAACAGCACATGTAGCATAACAATAGACAGGTCAAGAGGTCAAGATGTCGGCACCACCAAAGAAAAAACTCAAAACATCTAAAACTGGAGGTCGCTTTCTTCCCGAATGGACAGAAACATTCAATGGAATAATTATCGCTTCCAAAATGGGTGCTGAGTATGTCAACTGCACAATTTGTTGTAGAGAAGTGAAAGTGTTTGCCTCTGGGATTTACGACGTGAAACGATTTCAAATGCATGTGAACAGTACATATGGATGTACAGAAATAAACCAGTGCATATATTAGGTAAGATCTGATACATTTTTATTATGCATGAAATATTAACTATGGATTTGGTATGGAAATTATGGATTTCTTTACCAGGGAGTACAGGTGAGAGCCGTGAGGGTTGACATGTATGACACACACACACGCTCCACTCGGGGGACAGCCACCTCATTGCTTTCCCCCTCTTTTTCACCACTTTGTCATCAAAGTGTGAATCTGAAAGACTGAAAGATTTACACTTTCCTCCAGTCTTTTAGATTCAATTCTTTCATTGAATCTGAAAGACTGGAGGACTAGATACCAATGGGTGATGCACGCATTGGCATCTTTCATGTGGTGGAGCCACTGGAGTGGGATGTGATCCGAACATAGGATGAAAGCCCCAGCAGGAAGTACCAGAGGGTGAGGACTTGATAGCCAGATACTCCTTCTTGATGGTGCTATACTTACTTTCTCGCATCGAGAGCTTGCAGCTGATGTACAGCACCGGACATTCATCCCCCCCACCTCCTGGTACAGAACAGCCCCCAGCCCTCTGTCCAACATGTCTGTCTGCAAAATAAAAGGAAGAGAGAAGTCAGAAGAGTGTAAAAGTAGCCCCTCACACAGTGCAGCCTTTACCTTAGTGAATGCTTGTTGGCACTGCTCTGTCCACTGGACCAGATCTCCCTTTTTAGTGAGATCAGTCAGCAGGCTGGTGACATCCGAATAGTTAGGTATAAATCTGCTATAGTAGTCAGCCAGCCCCAGGAACTGTCTCACCCCCTTTTCGATCTTGGGCTTCAGGCAGGCCGCACTTGTTGCAGTCTTGTCAATTTGGGGATGCACCTGCCCATGACCCAGGTGGAAAGTCAGATATTGTACCTGCCCAGTCACACACTTTTTCAGGTTAGCCATGAGGCCAGCATGCCTCAGTGACTCCAGGACAGCCCTGAGGTGTTTTAGGTGCCATGGCCAATCATTGTTATATATAATGATGTCATCTAGGTAGGCGGAGTCATAGGCAGCATGTGGACAGAGGATTTTGTCCATGAGCCACTGGAACATTGTAGGAGCACCGAATAACCCAAAAGGAAGGGCAATGAATTGGTGTAAGCCAAACAGTGTGGAAAAAGCTGTTTTTTCTTGGGATAGAGGAGTCAAGAGGATCTGCCAATATCTGCCAATCACCTTTGCCAATATTTGTCAAATGCAGTGTTGAATAAAAGCAAGCAGCGCCTAACCGATTGAGCAACTCATCAACGCAAGGCATTGGGTACGTGTCGAATTTAGACACCCCATTGACTTTTCTATAGTCCAGACAGAACTGGACTGACCCATCGGTCTTGGGGATAAAGACCACCGGGCTGATCCAATCACTGTGGGACTCCTTGATTATTCCCATCGCATGGCCTTGAGTTCATCCTGAACCACAGCTTTCTGTGTTCGGGCAAGCGGTATGGGCGACTACATACCACCATCCCTGATGGCGTCTCAAAGTGGTGTTCTATGAGGTGAGTGCGGCCGGGAAGGGGCAAGAACATGTCAGAAAACTGATTGCAACCTGGCAAACTCCATGAGTTGGGCCGGTGGGAGGTAGTCTCCACAGGGGACCAGAATGGCTCAAATGGTTACTTGCATTTTTACCTCTGGCCTCAGCTCGGTCCTCTCTGGAATTACAGATGCCAACACCACGCAGACCCCCTCGTTCTAATATTTTAGTAGGTTAAGGTGGTATATTTGTCAAGCGCCCCACCCCTATCTGTTTGTTTCACCTCATAGTCGATGTCCCTGATTTGCCATGTGACCTTAAAGGCCCCTTGCCACTTAGCGAATAATTTTGAACTCAAAGTGTGTAATAATACAAGCACTTTATCACCCAGTGTGAATTCTCTAAGGCACGCACCCCTGTTGTACAGCTGGGCCTGACGTTCTTGTGCCTGCTGCAAATTCTCCTGGGTTAAGTGACTGAGTGTGTGGAGCTTTGCACGCAGGTCAAGAACATATTGAATTTCATTTTTACTGTTTGAAGGTCCCTCCTCCCAATTTTCCTGCAGCATGTCAAAAATGCTGCGAGGCTTACGCCCATATAATAATTCAAGTGGGGAGAACCCCATGGAGACTTGCGGAACCTCTCGCACTGTGAACAACATCAGCTTGAGCCATTTATCCCAATTACATGTGTCATTGCTTACAAACTTACGAATCAAATTTGTTTTGTTAATTTGTTAATCAGCTATGCCTATTTGCTGGGTTTTTTTCCTTTATCCTGAAGACCACAATGGAAATGAGTTTATGCTTTATTGCACTATCCTTGGCAATGGCTGTTTTATGTATTTTATATACATATACTTTTATTGCCAAATAAAATCAATCAATCAAAAAACTTGTTAATCATACCAGAGTTTGGTTAAACTGGTCGACCAAGCCATCTGTTTGTGGGTGATAAGCGCTGGTGTGGATGGATTTGACCCCCAATAACTCAGAGTTCATGAAGTGTGTGTGACATGAATGTAATGCCTTGGTCAGTCAGGGTTTTTTTTTGGGAATCCCGACTTGGGAGATAATTTTACACAGTGCCTCTGCCACATTGTATGCAGAAATGTTATGCAGTAGGACTGCTTCCAGGTATCGCATTGCATCGTCCACTCAGACTAAAATAAAGCGATATCCTCATGCCGACTGATCAAATGGCCCGACAAGATCCATAGCAATTCTTCTGAAGGGAGTCTCGATCAGGGGAAGAGGGTGCAAAGGTGCTTTTGGAGTTGCCGCTGGATTCGCCAGTTCACATTCATGGTACGCTGCATACCATGTACGGACATCGCTGTGAATCCCTGGCCAATAGACCCAGGCCATTATGCGGGCTAGTGTCTTCTGTGTCCGGCCATAGGGTTAAAGTAAGCCACATGGATTACGAATTCCCTACAATTCTTTGAAATTAACAACTGGGTTATTTTTTCATGGGTCTGAGTGTCCTGTGTCACTCGGTATAAACTATCTTTATTAATTGCAAAGTATAGGAAGGAGATTGTTGCATTTGGCTGGAGAGTCTGACCATTGACTACTCTTACTTGGTCAAAAGCATGATGCAGAGTCTCGTCTTGTGTTTGTTCTAAGGGGAAATCCTCAAGGGAATTCCCAAGAGAGAGAGAGGAGGGGCAGGTCGCTCCCCTCCCTCCGTATTGCTCTGACGTGGTGCTGACATGGATGGCTCTGTGACAGCTTTCCCAGACAATGTTACACTGGGATCCCCTCATGACACACTCCTGCAGGACCTGCCCACTACTACACACTCCATTAAACATTTAAACCCTGGCCAATTTGTCCCCAGAATCAGTGGGTGGGTGAGGCATGGGCTAACTGCTGCCTCTACACTATGTTTTGTTCCCCAAAATTGGATGTGAACAGACACTAGCAGATATTCATGAACATCCCGTGCACACATAAGACATTCACCAATCTTGCTCCCCCTAATGCCTCACCTTGAACCTAGCTTTCGTGGATTGAGGTCTGATTAAAGCTGGAATTCACCAATGCATGATATGTACCCCCTTGAATACCCACCGATATGCGATACGCTCTGGCTTGATCAAGGATCCGGACCATGGCCCCTACCTCCATCGCTTGGCACTGGTCCTGGAAATGCCCAGACTCCCCACAGTGCCAGCATACCAGCCAAGGCTTCACCTCTGCACCAGTGATCTGGGAATCACTCACCTGGGGGAAGAAAACACAAACACACAAGAGGAGGGAGGGGGGGACACCATGGGCTTGGCGAGCTGGCTGCAGGGGGGGGTTGGCCCCCGTTTCCATGGTGCAGGGACGGGGCGGGGACAGGGTGAGGGAGGAGAGAGAGAGCAAGAGAGAAGAGGCAGGATGTCTGCCTGCCACTGGAACTGCTGCCAGATAGTCCTCCATAAATTCAATCATGCGATCCATCAACGCTGGGCCATGGCACTGGAACCACTCAGCTGTCCCTTCTGGCAGCCATTCGATGAACTGCTCCAGTGCCTCCACATTGATGATCCTCTTGGCATCGTGGTTTTCTGCCCTCCGCCACCACCAGCAGGCATTCCGGAGCTGTTGGCCGAAAGTGAACGGCCAGCCGACCTTCCCAGAGTTAGCGTGTGTAAGCGCTGACGGTGTTGTTCCAGGGTGTGGCTGACACGCTGCAGGATGGCTCACTTCAGGTCAGCATAGTTGAACCAGCTGTTGATGGGGAGCTGTTGGGCGGTGAGCTGGGCTTCTCTGGTCAGGAGCGGCAGAAGACAGGCTGCTCGTTGCTCAACCGGCCACCTCCATGCCTCTGCAGCTTGCTCAAAGAGTGCAAGGAAGGCCTCTGGGTCATTGTGAGGCCCCATCTTTGTGAAGGTGATGTGGGGGAGGTCCATGGATGTCGCGGCCGAGGGCCCCGCCAATGCAAGCCTGCTATCTTCCTACTGAGCCTGCAGCAAGGCCTTGAAGTGCTGTTCCTGGTCCTTGCGCAGGGCGATCAGTGCTTGGTGTTGACTTTGCTGGGTGGCAGTGAGGGCATGGACAAGGTCTTTGAAGGGAGAGGATTCCATGAGCGGTTCCCTTCAGTGTTCCCAGGTTTTGGCACCAGTGTTGTATGTCCCTGAGAGTGGGTGGAACACTGAAGCACAGACAGGTAGGTAATGATATTGAACATGGTCACTTTTATTTTTCTCAGTAGCTTTTTAGCTTAAATTAATTTCTGATGTGTGCGCACACACACACACACAAGCTCTGGTCAGGAGACAGCCACCTCTTCGGTGTCCCCCTCCTTTTCACTGCTCTGTCACCACGGTGGAACACACACACACACACACACACACACACACACACACACCATCAATTGACAACAGGTGTGATCACTTTGCCACTCACCTTCCCTGGCCCCACCCTCCATTCACAAACCAACGCTTGACCATGCACCTGCTGCCACAACTGAATTCCCACATACAGTAAAACTACATGTATGAAAGGGCTTTTAGTCTTGCTGCACTTCTAATCATTGTCAGTTTACAACCCCGATTCCAAAAAAGTTGGGACAAAGTACAAATTGTAAATAAAAACGGAATGCAATGATGTGGAAGTTTCAAAATTCCATATTTTATTCAGAATAGAACATAGATGACATATCAAATGTTTAAACTGAGAAAATGTATCATTTAAAGAGAAAAAATAGGTGATTTTAAATTTCATGACAACACCACATCTCAAAAAAGTTGGGACAAGGCCATGTTTACCACTGTGAGACATCCCCTTTTCTCTTTACAACAGTCTGTAAACATCTGGGGACTGAGGAGACAAGTTGCTCAAGTTTAGGGATGGGAATGTTAACCCATTCTTGTCTAATGTAGGATTCTAGTTGCTCAACTGTCTTAGGTCTTTTTTGTCATATCTTCCGTTTTATGATGCGCCAAATGTTTTCTAATGGGTGAAAGATCTGGACTGCAGGCTGGCCAGTTCAGTACCCGGACCCTTCTTCTACGCAGCCATGATGCTGTAATTGATGCAGTGTGTGGTTTGGCATTGTCATGTTGGAAAATGCAAGGTTTTCCCTGAAAGAGACGTCGTCTGGATGGGAGCATATGTTGCTCTAGAACCTGGATATACCTTTCAGCATTGATGGTGTCTTTCCAGACGTGTAAACTGCCCATGCCACACGCACTAATGCAACCCCATACCATCAGAGATGCAGGCTTCTGAACTGAGCGCTGATAACAACTTGGGTCGTCCTTCTCCTCTTTAGTCCGAATGACACAGCGTCCCTGATTTCCATAAAGAACTTCAAATTTTGATTTGTCTGACCACAGAACAGTTTTCCACTTTGCCACAGTCCATTTTAAATGAGCCTTAGCCCAGAGAAGATGTCTGCGCTTCTGGATCATGTTTAGATACAGCTTCTTCTTTGAACTATAGAGTTTTAGCTGGCACCGGCGGATGGCACGGTGAATTGTGTTCACAGATAATGTTCTCTGGAAATATTCCTGAGCCCATTTTGTGATTTCCAATACAGAAGCATGCCTGTGTGTGATGCAGTGCCATGTAAGGGCCCGAAGATCACGGGCACCCGGCATGGTTTTCCGGCCTTGACCCTTACGCACAGAGATTCTTCCAGATTCTCTGAATCTTTTGATGATATTATGCACTGTAGATGATGATATGTTCAAACTCTTTGCAATTTTACACTGCTGAACTCCTTTCTGATATTGCTCCACTATTTGTTGGCGCAGAATTAGGGGGATTGGTGATCCTCTTCCCATCTTTACTTCTGAAAGCCGCTGCCACTCCAAGATGCTCTTTTTATACCCAGTCATGTTAATGACCTATTGCCAATTGACCTAATGAGTTGTAATTTGGTCCTCCAGCTGTTCCTTTTTTGTACCTTTAACTTTTCCAGCCTCTTATTGCCCCGTCCCAACTTTTTTGAGATGTGTTGCTGTCATGAAATTTCAAATGAGCCAATATTTGGCATGAAATTTCAAAATGTCTCACTTTCGACATTTGATATGTTGTCTATGTTCTATTGTGAATACAATATCAGTTTTTGAGATTTGTAAATTATTGCATTCCATTTTTATTTACAATTTGTACTTTGTCCCAACTTTTTGGGAATCAGGGTTGTAGATTGAATTCTTCTTTAGCACCATGTGTGAATTGTATAAATCATCTCAGATAATATAGCTCGTAAAATTAATGGATGTTCACAGACAAAAACAAAACAACTCTTACTAATAGGAAACTAAAAGCATTTATGTCCACATCATCCAGATCCTATTGAAGCATGTTACTGTTGTTAATTTAATCATCCAGCAACATGTCCATTATGGAGGGCACTCAATTCACTTTACCATCAATTACACACTACATTTCATCTATTTAAATATTGGGAAATTGTTTACAACAGGGCCAGGCTATAAGAATTGCAGGCATACAAACAGAAACCTTAAGGGGATACATTTACAGTCAAGGAATACTACATTACTTAAATACTTTAGGTGTTTATGATATTAATGGTTTCTAATACTAAATAAAGCTTTACCTTGAAACACATCATTTGTCATAGTCATGCCTATGAGAATGATATATGACATTTTTATCATAATGCTCAGTTCTAATTGTGTGTAGGAGATTTAACGCTTTAACACCCAGTTTCACTGATGGAAAACTGCTACAGATGTGCTATAGTCTGTATACAGAGGTCATGCAGTCACAGTTACATGGTTGTAGTATGTATACAAATGTAGATTAGTCATAGACACAGGTGTGTGCTTAGTGTATGAAAGGGAATGTTACGACACAGCACTTTAACATCTGTACGGTAACCAGAACACTTGTACTTCTCATCTCATCTCATTATCTCTAGCCGCTTTATCCTTCTACAGGGTCGCAGGCAAGCTGGAGCCTATCCCAGCTGACTACGGGCGAAAGGCGGGGTACACCCTGGACAAGTCGCCAGGTCATCACAGGGCTACACTTGTACTTAAATTGTTAATTATTCTGCTTCAATAAAGTATCATCTCCTACCAAGATTGCACTGTCTGTTTGCCCAGGAAACACACACACACACACACACACACACACACACACACACACACACACACACACACACACACTTCCTCACTCAGGCCTGAAATTCAACTTCAGATAAAGTCAGAAGGAAAACAAACACTGAATGGGAGCACAGTGGAGTGTGTGTTTGTGAGTGAGAGAGATAGGGAAAGAGATATTACACAACTTTTCCAGTCTTTTGTTGTCCCTGTCCCAACTTTGTTGAAATGTTGCTATCATCCATCCATCATCTGTAGCCACTTATCCTGTACAGGGTTGCAGGCAAGCTGGAGCCTATCCCAGCTGACTATGGGCAAGAGGCAGGGTACACCCTGGACAAGTTGCCAGGTCATCACAGGCCCAACACAGAGAGACACTCACATTCACACCTACAGTCAATTTAGAGCCACCAATTAGCCTAACCTGCATGTTTTTGGGGGAAACCGGAGCACCCAGAGGAAACCCACGCAAATACGGGGAGAACATGCAAACTCCACACAGAAAGGCCCTCGTCGGCTGCTGGGCCCGAACCCAGAACCTTCTTGCTGTGAAGAGACAGTGCTAACCACTACACCACTGTCCGCCCATGTTGCTATCATTAAATTCAAAATGAGCATATATTTTTTCAAACAATAAAATTTCTCACTTTCAGCATTTGACATGTTGTCTTTTACTATTTTCAATAAAATACAGAGTTTCCGTGATTTGCAAATCATCGGATTCTTACACAGCATCCCAACTTTTTTGGGAACGGAGTTGGAAAATTGCAAAGAATTTGTTGACCACAGCCACTATGCTATATAATATCGTTAAAAGATTCAGAGAATCCGGAAAAATCTGTATCTACAAGGGAAAAAAACAATATTGGATACCCATGCTCTTTGGGTCCTCAGATGACACTGCATTAAAAACAGACTTGATTCTGTCATGGGAATCACTGCATAGGCTCAGGAACACTTCACAAAACCATCGTCTGTGAACACAGTTTGTCACTGCATCTACAAATGAAAGTTATAACTGGATATAAACAATATCCAGAAACACTGACAACTTCTCTGGGCCTGAGCTCATTTCCGTCCTGTGGTTTGTTGAAACAAAATTTGAAATTCTTTTTGGACACAGCATCCTCTGGGCTAAAGAGAAGAGGGACCATCCAGCAAGCTACCCATACCATGTGCACTAATGCACCCCATACCATCACAGTGTGCTTATAAGCAATGGGAATTGCCAAGATTTTTTTATACCAATGGTATCATCATTCATTCATCTCATTATCTCTAGCCGCTTTATCCTGTTCTACAGGGTCGCAGGCAAGCTGGAGCCTATCCCAGCTGACTACGGGCAAAAGGCGGGGTACACCCTGGACAAGTCGCCAGGTCATCACAGGGCTGACACATAGACACAGACAACCATTCACACTCACATTCACACCTATGGTCAATTTAGAGTCACCAGTTAACCTAACCTGCATGTCTTTGGACTGTGGGGGAAACCGGAGCACCCGGAGGAAACCCACACAGACACTGGGAGAATATACAAACTCCGCACAGAAAGGCCCTCGCCGGCCACGGGGCTCGAACCCGGACCTTCTTGCTGTGAGGCGACAGCGCTAACCACTACACCACCCATGGCATCATCAATGCTGCTGCTTATTGATCCAATTATTTATTGATTGCCAATCATTTCATTATAGCAGATGTTCTCATTGAGAGCAATGTACAACAAGACCCTCACATACCTTGACAGCAGTTGGGGGTTAGGTGCCTTGCTCAAGGGCACTTCAGCCATTCCTGTTGGTCCAGGGAATTGAACCAGCAACCTTTTGGTCCCAAAGCCACTCCTCTAACCTTTAGGCCATGGATTCCCCACTCAATTGACCTTATTTTCTCTGTAGGAGGAAAAAGTAGGCCTATACAGGTTTTCAGCATCAATACAGCGGTTTTAACAACACAGTAGAATGTCTGCCTAATGACATTTGATCATGTTAAAATAAGAGTGACAGGGTTTTAATGGCTGGTGGCACCGTGGTGTAGTGGTTAGCATTGTCACCTCACAGCAAGAAGGTTCTGGGTTTGAGCCCTGTGGCTGACAGAGGCCTTTCTGTGTGGAGTTTGCATGCTCTCCTCATGTCTGTGTAGGTTTTCTCCAGGTGCTCTGGTTTCCCCCACAGTCCAAAGACATGCAGGTTAGATTAATTGGTGGCTCTAAATTGACTGTAGGTGTGAATGGTTGTTTGTCTCTATGTGTTGGCCCTGTGATGATCTGGCAACTTGTCCAGGGTGTACCCCACCTCTCACCCATCGTCAGCTGGGATAGGCTCCAGCTTGCCCGTGACCTTGCACAGGATAAGAGGTTACGGGTAATGGATGGATGAGTTTTAATGGCTGGGAGCTGATGGGTGAGTTGAGCAGTTGGCTGTCGCCTCAGAGATGTATGCAGCAATTTGTCGTTTGACAAATATATTTTTTCAAATGACTTCTGTAAATGAACACTTTCACATCATGTGTGAAAAAGCAACGTTTATTTTTTCACAGCAGGTTCAAGTTTTCTAATATTTCATCCACGAAAGGAACGCATTCAACCAATCAGTCCAGTGGCCTTGAAGGGCAAAACACAACAACTAATAGGTAATCACAACGACAAATAAAACACAACCACAAAACCAAAAACACAACAACATTAACTTCTACCGGAAATAGTAGAAACATGCTATCGACAAGGATCATCGCTGATTGGATGAATGCACTGTCTGTGTTTTTAATTGGAAGAAAATGTGCCACGTGCGCCATTTGGTCCTAAACTTCACAAACAGTAAAGCAACCAGGATGTGGGAAGAAGGAATGTTGACAAAGAAGTTAAGGAAGATGTGTTCTGCGACCTTCTTCCTACAATTAGGGCAATACATCACAATATCAAAGAGTAGCCTATGACTTGTTAGTATTCCTTCTCCTCGCATCCTGGATCCTTCCATTTAAAAAGACAGACAGTGCATTCGTCCAATCAGCGATGATCTTTGTTGATAACATGTTTTGACTATTTCCGGTAAAAGTTAATACCATTGTTTTCCCACTTGTGGTTGTGATTTGCTCTTCAGGGCCACCATTACTCAGGGTGCAGTCTCAGCAACGCCTGAAACAATCAGTGAAACTCCCTGCATTCTCATCAACTTCTGAGAATAGGATGTACCCCAAATCTTATTTTCCACCCTTTTTGGTAAAAGAATAAGCACCAACTCATCACTTGTCGACTCCATCGTCACACAATTATTTTTGTGGAATGCTCACATAAATCACATCACATTTAATGCGAATATTAATACTGTGTTAAATTCAACAATTTTTTTTGCACTTTTATGTTGCTGGCATTAAATGAAAAATATATGCTCATTTTGAGAACAATAAAATTTCTCAGTTTCAACATTTGACGTCTTTATATGATTTCCAATGAAATATAGTTTCCATGATTTGCAAATCATCACATTCTGTTTTTATTTATATTTTACAGTGTTCTACCTTTTCTGGAAATGGGTTTGTACTTTCAGAGATACAAAAACAGGTAAATAGTTTGAACAAGAATGATTTAGATTTATACTCGACACCATTAGGGGTTTGTCACTCACTTGTAGTACAGATGCTTATCATTATCCTTGATTTATTAGGGCCCAAGCACCGTTCAGTGCGAAGACCCTATTGTTTTTTGAAGGATTATTATTATTAGGGCCCAAGCACCGTTCGGTGCGAAGACCCTACTGTATTGCTTTTCGAAGGATTATTATTAGGGCCCGAGCACCGTTCGGTGCGAGATCCTATTGTTTTTTGAAGGAAAACAATAGGGTCAAGCACCATTCGGTATTGTTTTTCAAAATATTACTATTATTAGGGCCCGAGCACTGTTCGGTGCGAGACCCTATTGTTTTTCGAAGGATTATTATTAGGGCCCGAGCACCGTTCGGTGCGAAGACCCTATTGATTTTCAAAGGATTATTATTAGGGCCCGAGCACTGTTCGGTGCGAAGACCCTATTGTTTTTCAAAGGATTATTATTTTTTTTTTTCTGCCGCATTTGGCCTTATTTGAGGCATTTCCCATGCACGAAAACTCATGAAATTTGATACACACATCAGCCATTGTCACCACTACTCAGCCACAGACTTTTGGCCCCGGGCATGGCCCAGGGACTTCATAGCGCCCCTTTTTCCATTTCCCATTGAAATGAATGGGTAGAACTTTGGAGTGATGTCATAAGGCCATTTGGAGTGAAATTACACATGGTCATTTCTAACGTACTCCTCCTAGACGGTTCATCAGATTCATGTCAAACTTGGCAAACATGATGCCAAGATATTGCTGAAGTTGAATTGCGAAAGGATTTTTGATATGTTGTAATATATTGAAATATTATAACATATATAACACATGATTATAACATATATTATAACATAACATGAGTTTCAGGCTTGTGACCTGTAACCCACTGTGGTGAAAACAAAACACTACACCTCAATAAACTGCATTACAATCACATATCACATATTGTAACTTTACAAAATATTGGATATTGTGAGTCTGATGAGATATACAATTCTATGCACACTCTTACACACACATACACTCAAGTACGCACTCACATGCACACGCAACATCTATGAGCACTCTCTCTCACACACACACCTCTCTCTCCCTCTGACAAACAGACACACACACACACACACACACAATAGACCTGCCATCATTGTGCATTTTGTTGCAGACATATGAAAACTCTGCATGTACACACACGCACTGTTACAAGTCACATGCCTGGGCATGTCCTAAACAAAATGTGGTGTCACAACATGAGTTTCAGGCTTGTGACTTGTAACCCACTGTGGTGAAAACAAAACATTGCACCTCATTAAACTGCATTACAATCACATATCACATATTGTAACTTTACAAAATATTGGATATTGTGAGTCTGATGATATATACAATTCTGTGCACACTCATACACACACTCACAGTCATAAGAATATTTATGCATACACACATACTGGAATGTCCTGGGCTGCAAACCCACACGTGCGAGAACCACACGTGCTAGGGCCCGTCAAGGCTGCTAGCGGCTTTAATTTAGTTCTGTTCTTTGAGTTATAAACATGGTTCCACAGCCTGCTTAGATTTACACCACAAACTTAGCAGTGCACAATTGCCTAGAATGTCTTTTGAATGCTGTACCATTAAAATTTCCCTCCACTGAAACCAAGGAGTCCAAACATATGCCAGGATGACCATGCCCCTGTGGATTTTATTTGAAATGTTTGGCACAAAAATAACTCCATAGTAATGACAAGCATATTCAGTGGAGTTCATGGGTATTGTTAACTTTAATATTTGTCATTCATTATAGTTGTCTAGAATAGTTGAAGCAATACTTAAATATCCGATATCCTTTTCTGCAGCTTGCTTGACCAGTGTTTCCTCAAGAAATCAGTCAATAATTAAATCCATCACATAAAACTAACCACCGTTTTAACCAAACCTCTACCCACTGTTTCAACCTAAATTTCTATATAAATTGAGGTTTTATTTATTTGAAAGTTACTGTGTACAAGATGCTCTGCAGCTGCCACTAGGAGGAGCTGAAGTCCCAACAGCCCTACGGTTTCCAGTCCTATGATAAAAGGGCTTTGTTGGTGTTAAAATGAATTTCTCAGTCACTGTCCACTTTATCATGAGCAGTTGTGTATTCATGCAGTTATCCAATCAGCCCATCATGTAGAAGCAGCACAATTCATGGAATAATGCAGATACAGGTCAAGCGCTTCAGTTAATGCTCACATCAAACATCAGCAGGGTGGAAAAAATATCACCTGGTTCACATTGCAGTAGATAACTACAACAACTGTGGTGTGCAGGAAAGCGCCTCAGAACACACAACATATTGAACCTCAAGGCAGATTCTGTTGTAGCCCATCCACCTCAAAGCTGAGAGTGTTGTGAATTCTGAAATGCTCGTCTGCTCACCACAGTTGTAAAGAACAGTTATTTGAGTTACCAGACTTCCTGTCAGCTTGAATCAGTCTGGAACTAGCAGAAAACTCTTGGTAGTGATTTCAGATTCTTGAACACTACAACAGCAAAGACTTAATTTCAAGAGTGAGCTTTACATTTTCAGTGTGGGAGTTGCTCTTAAGGCCTTATCTGTGATGTCTTTCCTTTCTGCTTCTCTATGAGTAGAGTAATGCCGCTTTTCCACTACAAACGCGGCTGAGTCGGGCTGAGCGGGGCTGTTGGAGTTACATTTCGACTACCACCGCGCTGAACCGTGCTGGCTGGAAGTGGGTGGACACATTGGGTGGAGTTAGCGAAAGTGGGTGGACGTCAGGTGATGTCGTTAAGCAGCGCAAACAGTGACATCAGTGACTTTTTAAGCGGTAGTCTCATGACCCGGATAGTAAACAATAAACATGGAGGACATGGAGTCGTTAGTGTTGCTGGTCTTGGTGCTGTGGCTTGTTGTCACCGACAACGCGGACAGATACTGGCAAGAGCGTATAGATGAGGCGAGGCGCATAAGGCTTCAGAAATTCTCGTAATTCGTAATTCTTCTCCTTCCGGGTTTGCGGTGTTTACAGATCCCAGCGCGCTCGCGGGGCGTGTGTGGGCATGTGAGGACACTCCTCCTCACCAATCAGTGCACAGGGGAGTGTCTGCTCACGCCCCCAGCCTCACTCGGCACGGCTTGGCTCGCTTCAGCCCCACTCCAAAACGGTGTGAGTTTTAGGGGCTAAGCAGGGCTGAAACGAGCCGAGTCGTGCTGGTTTTTGATAGTCGAAACGCGAGCCGTGTCGGGCTGAAGTGAGCTGAAGTGAGCTGAAAAAGGGTAGTGGAAAAGGGCCAATACACTACCGTTCAAAAGTTTGGGGTCACCCAGACAATTTTGTGTTTTCCATGAAAAGTCACACTTTTATTTACCACCATAAGTTGTAAAATGAATAGAAAATATAGTCAAGACATTTTTCTGGCCATTTTGAGCATTTAATCGACCCCACAAATGTGATGCTCCAGAAACTCAATCTGCTCAAAGGAAGGTCAGTTTTATAGCTTCTCTAAAGAGCTCAACTGTTTTCAGCTGTGCTAACATGATTGTACAAGGGTTTTCTAATCATCCATTAGCCTTCTGAGGCAATGAGCAAACACATTGTACCATTAGAACACTGGAGTGAGAGTTGCTGGAAATGGGCCTCTATACACCTATGGAGATATTGCACCAAAAACCAGACATTTGCAGCTAGAATAGTCATTTACCACATTAGCAATGTATAGCGTGTATTTCTGATTAGTTTAAAGTGATCTTCACTGAAAAGAACAGTGCTTTTCTTTCAAAAATGAGGAAATTTCAAAGTGACCCCAAACTTTTGAATGGCAGTGTATAAATATCTAATCTTGGAGCATCTCTTGAAAGGAATGTTCTCGAATGAACAAGATACCCTCTGTGTTCACCCATACAGCATGAGAGTGAGTGTTGTGAATGGACTCAAACTCCATGAGAGAGTTTTACTCAGACCAACAACTTGCTGGATTAATTTGTCTGGGGGTTGCTTTGAGAGTGACTTCAGTTAAGGACGTGCTTTCCTCCTCGACTTCAAACATGGGCATGCAAATTTTGGTTTTTATTTGCTGTTAAAAAGGTATGGAGAGAGAGAGAGAGAGAGAGAGAGAGAGAGAGAGTGTGTGTGTGTGAGTGATGGGCAAGCATGTTGTGGTTTTGTGCATTTGGTTGCAGTGGTTGTGTGCAAAATGTCAAAGTTAAGAACTTGAACTCGTATGATGGTAGGAATCATCTCCAGAATCATTTATTATTAGCATAATCCTTGGAATAAAATAAAGACTGTTTAAACAAAAAGAAACATTACTGTTAATGGTAAAAAAAATTAATGAACATCTTTGTCTCATACAAACACATCAGTTTGTATTTGTCCACTTTTTTGGCAAAATAAAATCTATAGAACAAGATATATCCTCGTTCTAAAGAGTTAAGGCAATGATAGTGCCGAACAGTTGTCTTGACGACAGAGACGAAGATCGGAGCACTGCATCATCCCTCCTTTTTCGGGTGACTGCTCGACGGTCTCAAAACACACACATAAACAAAAGTCCTTTATTAGACTTGATAGATGCTGGGGATGGAGTGTGTGTCTTTTTTTTTTTTTTTTTTGGTGTGTCTCTCCTCTCCAGCAAACGAAGTCTTTATGTGATTTCGTACAGAGTCTGCATGCAGCTTAGCTTATAGTTTGCATGTACTGGCCTGTGGTAATGCATGTGTGTATGAGCCTGTGTGTGTACTGGACTAGTATTGTCCCTCTTCCATTCCATAACTTCACTTCCTCATTCCTCTCTTCTTGGCTTTATGCAAGGATCAACCTTGTATTCCACTAAATATATAAAAACAACTAATAAAAAATTTTAAGTGTTAAAATAAAAGTTTCTTGGAGCTTTTCATCTGCCTCCATTTTCACTCTTCTCACCCGTAGTATTTCAGTCTCAGGCTTGCTCCTTGTCAGCTCTCCATAACTGCTCCTTCACTTCAGGAGGAAGTGTTTTGAAGAGCTCTTCCTCCACCACCAGGCCTGAGCGTTTCAGCATGCGGCACTCGCCCAGCTCCACCGGCAGGCCTTCTAGCCGATTACCACGCAGCTCCAGCTGTGTCAAGGATGTGAGCTCTCCGAAACGCGATGGCAGTGCAGTCAGACAGTTGTTCCCCAGGTTCAGCGTCCGAAGTTTCTTGCACTGGAACAGATCAGGTGGTAATGTCTCGATCTAAGAGACGAGAGAAAGAAAAGCAGTTAATGTTCACTTGACAATTTTTCAACTTCTCTAATGACACATGGATGATTGTTCCTTGATGCCTTAAGTGATTATTGTAGGTGCGTTTCATCAAAGTCATAATTACCAGTGAGGAACTCAATTTTCTCAAAATGTTTAAACTTCATGGAATGTAGTTTAGAATGTATTCATTATAAACAAAGACATGACCACAAAAATTACAACTGTTTCCAGGGTTAAAAGTAGTTTTAAGTATCAAATGTCAGGATCGCATTCTATACATGCCTTGTATGATATTGTTTTGTTTTTTTCCTGCTCCTGATTTACCATTAAACAACCACAATATACAATTTAATCATCCAGAACTGATAGCCTAAAAAAGATGAGCAGTTCCACCATTTCAGGTATAAGAGTAGTGGAAAGCATTCTATCATCAGCTGTCTAGTTGGAACTGTTTGTCCACGAAAACAGCAATTGTGGAACAAAACTCAGCTGGATTGTGGATTTCTAGAGGATTTTTACAAATCTGTTGTCCACATGACTGACAATATTTCACTGTTAATCTGCTCATCAAGGTGTTTGAACACACCTTGGCACTTTCCCTTGCAAACAAGCAAAATGTGGCGCTTTGGAAGAGGCTTATTTTAACCTTTGAGGTTAACATTTCTGTTGTATTTTTTTCTATATTGGCCAATAAATAAATAAATAAATAAATAAAAAGTGCCGTTTTGCCCATAAGTTTTCAGCCAAAACATTTAGGTGGTATTTATCATAAAATAGTTAACTGATGTTAAACATATACTTGGCTAATATTATCCCAGTTAGATATACACTGATTGATTTTATTTCATATTAATGACCTCAGTACATTCTCTTCACCTTTGCAGAAAGCACTGGAGCATATGTGAGATTGAGGGAAGAGGCGAGGCTTCCAGTTGGTGTCAGTTAATATCAGTGTGTTTAAAATCACCTTCGCAATTTATTCCAGATTCATGTCCCTTGGCTCGTCTCTCGTTTATTGGGGAGAAAACGGCTCAGTTTATTTTTGAGTGATTACTTGTACCAGTGTACTCTGATGTTAAATTGAGGAGTTTCTAAACATAATGCATGAAGGTTGTCAGGTCTGGTAATATTGGTCATATGTTCCAGGACTAACTTCATGATAAATACAACAGCATAGTGTAACTTAGCTTTCTATCTGCAAACCAGTGAAAAATGTTATAGCTGTGTGTACAATCCCATATAAACCTCACTGTATTTTAAGTATGCTGTGTGAGGTCCTATAAAAGTGCTCTTTCCTCTAACAGACAACTCCAAGCCTGAGTCCAAGACTTCATTTAGTAACTAACACAATTCCAATATGACAAACACAAATAAATAGAAAATGGAAAAGGGTGATGGATACATATTCTGAAAAGAAATTACAGCATTGACTCCATGTCTGCATGGGTCTGTCTGGTTTCCCCTGTCCTCCCAGAAACGTGCTGTTAGGTAAACTGGCCGCTCTAAATTGCTCCCAAGTGTGAAGCAGTGTGTGAATGTGTGCGCGCATATAGAACCCTGCGATGGACCAGCATACCATCTGGGGTATATTCCTGCCTCAATGTCCAGCATTCCTGGGATAAGGTCCGGATCCACTGTGACTCTGACCAGGATAAAGCAGTTACTGAAGATGAATAAATGAATGAAAACAATCCCTCCATTGATTGTGTTTGTTAGGTGCACTCTAATTGATTATTAAATATATTGAAAAGGAGCAACAAACAGAAGTTAAAAGTAGTCAGTAATCTTAGGGAAAGTTAGTTATTTGATGGCAGCTGTACCAACAGAGCAACTGCCCGAAACATGACACGTGCACTGTCTCGGCTAGAACACTGAAAGGGTGAGCCCTCTCCATGGACAAGCAACATGACTGACAGGCAACTAGATGTCTTGTCCTTTAAGTTTTGGTGCTAAATTCCCCACTGTGAAATATATGACTTAAAGTGCTGATGACACGTTTTTGACATCTTTGGCGATGTTTTATAACATAAAAAGTAATTCCCGATGATCCATATATTAATTCACGAAGGCGCCTATTTTACAAGTTATGATAAAAAACGTGACTATTTTTTGACAGGGCTGCAGCACCCAGAAGACGAAAGAGGAGGAGGAGCTATATAACATCAGCGAAAGAACCTTCCTGCTAACTTACCAGTTTGTTGTTGATGCGACAGGTGTTCAGTTTGTCATTATTAGTATTATTATACATTATTTTATTAATATATATATATATATATATATATATATATATATATATATATATTAGTTATTATGCCTTCGCGTTGTGTTGCCGGCTTTTGCTCCAAAACCCACAAGGATGGGGTAAGTTTATTCAAGTTTCCCAGAGATCCCGAGCTGCATGCGAAGTGGGTGAAGCAAGTCAGGCGCACTCGTGACAAGTGGGAGCCCTCACCAACATCCGTCCTGTGCTCTGAACACTTTGATTTGGATTGTTTTGACACCCTTCCCAGCTTAAAAGAATCTCTTGGGTGTTCAGTTCAGCACAAACGTGTGTTACTACCATCAGCAGTGCCTACACAGTGTTGCCAGATTGGGAGGTATCCCGCCCAGTTTGGCGGTTTCAAGTGCATTTTGGTGGGTTTTGAACATATTTTGGGCTGGAAAACGTCAGCAGTATCTGTTGCCAGATACTGCTGACGTTTTCCAGCCCAAAATATGTTCAAAACCCACCAAAATGCACTTGAAACCGCCAAACTGGGCGGGAAACCTCCCAATCTGGCAACACTGCCAGTATTCCGGAGGGGGTCTACTAGTAGCTACGCTGGATCCAAAGACAGTCCTCCTGTCAGAACATGTGTTGTGAAACGACATAAGATAAAGGTACGTAGAGCTATAGATTCTACATGATAATCATAAATGTAATCATAAAGTCGGCGTGATATCAGTCATGTATTTGCTTGTGAAAGCTTGCGGCTTTCATGTAACTGCCGCCTAGCAACGAGAGGCAAAGGGTAAAGAGGGTAGGCTATCATAGATTCTATTTGGAAGAGATCAACACAATTCTAGACTCCCAGAAGAGGAAGAGCTAGCACTAGAGTGTTCACCGGCGTTTTCATGCGCCATTTCCATTGAGTAGAACCAGAGTAGAACAGCCAGTGAACCGCAGCGTGTTCTTCCGCTGACGTCACAACATGGCCGCGAGCCACGGACCCAGTTTTCTTGCGCTGTGCAATTAAAAGTTGGATATTCACGTAACAACAGCTTCTTTTCACGTAATTATAACAGAAATCTAACGTTTGCCATGTTGTATAGTTTATTTAAGAAATTGCATAGAGTCATGTTCGTGTCATCAGCCCTTTAAGAAATGCTAAGATTAACAGATACTTGGTCAGGATCATTCTTCCCTGTGTGTAGCATTAATTGAAACAAGGCAATGATACTGCCAAGAAAACAAGATTTCCAGAAACTGCAAAATAAAATAATTACACAGCTGGTTTGTACCACATACTGGAACTAAGGAAGTCAAGAGGCAGTGTGTGTGTGTGTGTGTGTGTGTGTGTGTGTGTGTGTATGCATTTTTTAAGCATGCACCGTCAGGTCTCATAAAAATGCTATTTTCAGCAACACACATTTCCAGACACAACCACCTACTGTTACGAACATCCTGGAACACTTCCTCAGATTCAAAACATAAAACATTCAGTAAACAGCAGCCATAATTCATGGTTGCATGCATTTATGCGCTTCCACTTTGCATAACCTAATATCAACTATATACATGCCTAATGTTAACCAAATATACAGGGGTGATAGCGTTCCGGCGCCGCGCCGGATTTCCGGCGTACCGTGGCTGGGGAAAAAAAAAAAAAAAAAAAAAATCTAGTTCGCCCATTGTCCTGTGTCATTCTGAGATGCGCAGATAGACAGTAAAGGGAATTCGGAATTCCCTTTACTGTCTATCTGCGCATCTCAGAATGACACAGGACAATGGGCGAACTAGATTTTTTTTTTTCCCCAGCCACGGTACGCCGGAAATCCGGTGCGGCGCCGGAACGCTATCACCCCTGAATATAGCATACTATATATTTGATCGATTTTTATTTCACATTAATGAACAAATCATTCTCCATTTACCTTAACAGAAAGTGAGGGCGTTATATTAGTGCATCTTTAAAATGGGAAAATCGAGACGAGACAAAAGATGACTAATGTGTGATGGAAGAAAGGGGGTGGGGCTCTAGGGTGTCAGTTTATATCAATTTCTAAACATTTGTGCAACCATCACTCACTCTAGAGTCATATGTGATTGGCATGTCTACTGTTTTTATTGGCGAAAAAAGAAGGAAAATGGCTCTTTTCTGTATTTTGACTGATAACTCATAACAGTGTGGTCCAATGTTCAAATATGGACTTCCTACACAAAATACATAAAAGTTAGCCACCATGGAAACAGTCTGAAGAAAGGGCAGGGAAGGAAATAAAAATTCTATCCAGTTACTTGACTAACAAAGTAAAAAAGGACAGCATATTTCATCAATACACCAAAATGTTTTAAACCACAAGGTGGCTGAATTTTATTTTCTAATCAGTAAATGGTTTTGATTAATTTTTTTTTTTTTATACTTGAAGTACAAATTATTAAATGTTTATTTTATGACTTCTGCATATTTTACTCAAGTGAGCACAAAAATATTTTATATTTCCAAATGTTAATTTTTGTGGGAAAAGTAGTGTTGAAGAAAAATGTTTGTAAAGGCAGGTTTCCATTAACCTGGTGTGGCAGTGGGGGCGTGGCCAAGCGGTGGTTTGTGAATGGAGGGCGGGGTCAGGGAAGGTGAGTGGCAAAGTCAGTACACCTGTTGTTGATTAACATTGTTTCCGTGTTTTGCAGTGAAGACAGAAGGTAGAAAAGGAGGGAGAGTGTGACGAGAGGGCAGCGCTCCCAATGAGAACACGTGTGTGTACGCCAGGGGTGTCCAAACTGATCCATAAAGGGCCGTGTGGCTGCAGGTTTTCATTCCAGCCATGCAGCAGCACACCTGACTTGGCTCATTCAATCAACTGAACTGTCTTCACACAGTCAAATACTTGCAGCCACACCCACCCTTGATTAAAGGGTGGGTGTGTCAGTTGATTGAATAAGCCAAATCAGGTGTGCTGCTGCATGGCTGGAATGAAAACCTGCAGCCACATGGCCCTTTATGGATCAGTTTGGACACCCCTGGTGTACGCTAAGTAAAGCTGAAAAGCAAAATAAAGAAAATAAAAGTTGTGCGTGAACATCTCCCATCTGCTGCACTTCAGTATTCTACCCACGTCAGGGAAATACCACAGTGGTGCCATAACCCAGCATACTGAAGAGAACCACCAATGGAGTCCTACCCATTTAAGGACTTGATCCATGCCCTTGCTACCACCCAACAGAACCATCACTAAGCGCTGATCGCCCTCCAGAAGGAGCAGGAATAACGGTTTGAAGCCTTGATGCTGGCTCAGCAGGAAGATTGCCAAGCGTTCCGGCACCTGCTCACGTTGGCGGGGTCCTTGACCGCCACTGCAACAGACCCTCCCCACATCACCCTTACCAAGATGGGGCCGCACAATGATCCAGAAGCCTTCATCGCGCTCTTTAAGCAAGCGGACAAAGCATGGGGGTAGCCAGTCGAGCAGCACGCCTGCTACCATTACTGGCTGGGGAGGCGCAGCTTGCCACACAGCAGCTCCCCGCTGACAGCCGAGTCGTCTATGAGAACCAGAAGTGAGCCATCCTGCAGCGTATCGGCTGCTCCCCAGAACAACATTGCCAGAGCTTCCAGATGCTGACTTTGGAGGAGGTCGGCCAGCCGTTTGCGTTTGGGCAACAGCTCCGGGACGCCTGCCGGCAGTGACTGAGGGTGGACGACCGTGATGCCGAGGGGATCATTGACCTGGTGACACTGGAGCAGTTCATCGTGCAGCTTCTGGAAGGAACAGCAGATCGGGTCCTGCGTCACTGCCCAGCGTCGCTGGATCAAGCCGGTGGCGGTTCTGGCAGCAGGTGGACACGTCGTCCCTTCTCTCCCCCTTTCCTTCTCATCCTGCCCCGTTCCCCTACCGCGGAGGCAGAGGCTGGCTCCCGCCCAGCTGGCCCGCCACACCTGTGGTGTCCTCTCATCTGTCCCTTCTGGGTCTGTCTCCCCCCCAGGTGAGTGATGCCCATAATGCCAGTGCAGAGGTGAAGCCTGGGCCAGTGTGCTGGCACTGCGGGGAACGCGGGCATCTCCAGGGTCAGTGTTCCGCGATGGAGGTGGGAGCGGTGATCTGGATCCCCAATGTGCCAGAGACCGCCCCCGATCAGGCCAGAGTGTATTGTATACCAGGGAGTGTCCAAGGGGATATGCATCACGCGTTGGTGGATTCTGGTTGTAATCAGACCTCAATCCACCAAAGCCTGGTGCAAGGTGAGGCACTGGGGAGAGCACAAGTGGTGAAGGTTGTGCGTGTCCACTATCAGTCATCCACTAGTGTCCATCCAAATTCTATTTCGGGGAAAAGCATAGCATAAAGATGGCGGCTAACCTGCATCTTACCCACCCGCTGATCCTTGGGACTGACTGGCCGGGGTTTAGGGAGTTAATGGACCGTCTAAGTAAGAAGTGAGTCCTGCAATAATGCAATACCGGGGGGGGGGGGGGGGGGGGGTTTCCCTGGTGCAGCATTGATTGGGGAAGCGGTCATAGAGCCGTCCAAGTCAGCACTGCATCAGGGCGATGTGAGGAGCAGCTCGCCCCTCCTCCCTCTCTCGGGAATTCCCTTGAGGACTCCCCATTAGAGTATTTGCAAGATGAGACTCTGCGTCAAGCGTTTGACCAAGTGACTGTAATCGATGGTCAAACTCTCCAGCCAAATGTGACACCCTCCTTCCTGTACTTTATTATTAGGGATAGGCTGTATCAAGTGACGCAGGACACTCAAACTGATGAACAGATAACCCAGTTATTAATCCCAAAGAGCCATAGGGAACTCTTATTCCATGCGGGTCACTTTAATCCAATGGCCGGACAATTAGGACAAGATAAGACACTAGCCCGAATAATGGCTCGGTTCTATTGGCCAGGGATTCACGGGGATGTTCGTCAGTGGTGTGCAACATGCCGCAAATGCCAACTAGTAAATCCCATGGCCACTCCAAAAGCGCCTTTGCGGCTTCTCCCTCTAATCATGACCCCCTTCAAGAGAATTAGTATGGATCTCGTCGGGCCATTAGATTGGTCAGCATGAGGATAATCGCTTGAATTTAGTTCTGGCGGACTATGCAACATGATGTCCGGAAATGGTGCCTCTCCGCAATATTTCAGCACACAGTATTGCGGAGGCACCCTTCTATGTTATCTCCCAAGTCGGGATTCTGAAAGAAATCCTGACTGACCAGGGCACTACCTTTATGTCACAAACTCTGCGCGAGCTGTATGGGTTATTGGGAGTTAAATCTATCCGCACCAGCATCTATCACTCACAAACAGATGGTTTGGTGGAGAGGTTTAATCAAGCACTTAAAAATCTAATTCGAAAGTTGTAAGCGAGGACGCACGAAATTGAGATAAATGGCTTGAGCCCCTGTTATTTGCAGCATGAGAGTTCCTGCAAGCCTCCATGGGGTTCTCCCCGTTCGAATCATTATAGAGACGAAAGCTGCATGGCAATTTGGACATGCTGCGGTAAAATTGGGAAGAGGGACCTTCAGCGAGTAAAAATGAAATTCAATACGTTCTCGGCCTCTGTGCAAAGCTCCACACCCTCACACACTTAACCCAGGAGAATCTGTGGCAGGCACAAGAATGTCAAGCCCGGTTATACAACAGGGGCACGCGCCTTAGAGAGTTCACTCCGGGAGATAAAGTACTCGCACTACTGCCCAGTACGAGCTCCAAATTAGTCGCCAAGTGGTAAGGCCCTTCGAGGTCATATGGCGAATCAGGGACGTTGACTATGAGGTGAGGAGCACTGCAAAGATGATACCTCAACCTGCTAAAACATTGGAACGAGGGGGTCCCTGTGGCATTGGCGTCGATAGTTCCAGAGAAGGCAGAGCTGGAGGTCCAAAAAACCCCTACTCAAACTGCTCCGGTGAGAGACCACCTCTCACCGGCCCAACTCGCAGAGGTTGCCAGGTTGCAAGAGGAATTTTCCGATGTGTTCTCGCCCCTTCCCAGTCGCACCCACCTCATCGAACACCACATTGAAACGCCCCCAGGGTGGCTGTGTGTAGCCACCCCTACTGCTTACCCAAACACAAGAAAAAGGTGGTTCAGGATTAACTCGAGGCCATACTCGAAATGGGCATAATCGAGGAGTCCCACAGTGACTAGAGCAGCCCGGTGGTCCTGGTTCCCAAGGGCGACGGGTCGGTCTGGCTCTGTGTGGATTACAGAAAAGTCAACACGGTGTCTAAATTTGACGCATACCCAATGCCTCACATTGATGAGATGCTCAATCGGTTAGGCACTGCTCGATTTCGATAAAGGGATATTGGCAGGTCCCCTTGACTCCTCTATCCCGAGAGAAAACGGCCTTTTCCACACCATTTGGATTACACCAGTTTGCAAGTTTTCCTTTTGGGTTGTTTGGGGCTCCCGCTATGTTCCAGCAGCTCATGGACAAGATCCTCCACCCCCACACTGTTTATGCAGCAGCCTACCTTGATGACAATTATATATATTGCAATGACTGGCCGTGGCACATAGAACACCTTAAGACCATCCTAGAGTTGCTGAGGCATGTGGGTCTCACAGCTAACCTGAAAAAGTGTGTGTGATTGGGTGGGTGGAAGTACAGTATCTGGGTTTCCACTTGGGTCATGGGCAGGAGCATCCCCAAATTGACAAGAGTGCAGCGATTGCGGCCTGCCCGACGCCCAAGACCAAAAAGGGGGTGAGACAGTTCTGGGACTGGCTATCGCAGGTTCATACCCAATTATTCGGATATCATCAGCCCGTTGACTGATCTCACTAAAAAGGGAGCACCAGATCCGGTCCAGCGGACGGAGCAGTGCCAACAGACCTTCACCAAGATAAAAGCTGCACTGTGTGGAGGACCATTCTTACATTCATCTGACTTCTCTCTCCCTTTTATTTTACAAGCAGATGCATTGGACAGAGGGCTGGAGGCTGTTCTGTCCCAGAAGGTGGAGGTTGAGGAATGTCCTGTGCTGTACATCAGTTGCAAGCTCTCAATGCGTGAACGCAAGTACAGCACCATCGAGAAGGAGTGCCTGGCCATCAAGTGGACGGTCCTCACTCTCTGATACTACCTACTGGGGCACCCTTTCACCCTCTGTTTGGACCACATGCCCCTCCAGTGGCTCCACCGCATGAAGAATGCCAATGCACAGCTCACCCATTGGTATCTTGCCCTCCAGCTGTTTAAGTTCAAGATGGTCCACAGGCCGGGAGCACAGATGGTGGTAGCAAACTTCCTGTCCCATCCCGGGGGGGGGGAAGCCAGGCGGTGGGGATATGTGGCAGCAGGGGCGTGGCCAAGCGTCAGTTTGTGAATGGCGGGCAGGGTGGCAGTCAGTACACCTGTTGTCGATTATTGCTGTTTGTGTTTTTTGCATTGAAGACAGAAGGTAGAAAAGGAGAAAGCGACAAGAGGGCAGCACTCCCAATGAGAACACGTGTGTGTGTGTGTGCGCGCGTGCATGCGTCAAGTAAAGCTGACAAGTAAAGTAAAGAAAATAAAGTTGTGTGTGAACATCATCTCCCATCTGCCACGCTTCAGTATTCTACTCACGTCAGGGAAATACCACACCTGCCTAATGTGCGATTTGAAATTGCAAACGAAAAGAACGCGGAATGGAAACGTATGCATTTCAAAAAAAAAAAAAAAAATCAAATATCACAAAAAACCTGATACGCTCACATGAAGTGATTTTTTTTTCGACGATTCAACAAAGCGAAAATGAAACGGAAATGCATTTTTCGCATTTAAGCCACAGCTATTTTGATAGATGCAATCAAAATCACCATGCAAACATTTATCAGATACTGGAGATCCATCGCCATATTTAATTGGAACGACTGTCGCAAGAAGACAAAACCCAGCTTTAATTGTGTAACATTACTCAATGGAAACACAGACCATTCATGGTAATGCTCAGTTGATTTTATAAATTAAAAAAAAGTGCAATATAAACCCGCCTTATGTCAGTAAAGAAAGCAACATGTTATGCAATAGATCACTGCTCAGAGAAAAAAAATGAGTGCAAGTGAGAGTTAAAAGCTTCCCAAAAAGCTGTGGCAGATTCAAGATGCTCAGTAAATCATACTAGCTAATTTCTTTACAAGTGTACACAACACCAAACTTTTTTTTTTTTAAAAGCAAAGAAGTGTAGAAGCATAATTCCATTATTTTTGAAGGCATCTTTGCTTTATATCCTTTCTTTGCATGCACATCAGACTTTGCACTGTATGTTATTGTTTCTATGGAGCACTTGCATGTGACGTCACAGCCGATCCAGATTGTGACAGACGCCATCTTGTCGGTCAAACGCCATATTTCCGCCTTCTACTTCTGCTTTTACTTCTACCTTTTCTTCTGGAAAACCCTACTATATACAATTCTACTACAACGGCTGCAGCTACAAGCTCTCCCTACCTGTGCACTTTTTTTTATGTTTTTTGTGTGTATTTTTGTGTGTTGTTCGTCTGTACCGGACTTCAATATCCACTACAACTGTATGGACTTACTGGACATGGGTTTCCAGCAGAAAATGACGGTTTGTAGCGATTTCCATCGCATGCACAACATTCCGGACGAGATGGCGAGACCAGCGGGGTCTCCGTGGATTGTTATCAGAAGCAAAGCGAAGGAGGCGGCGCCAGGAGCGGAAGCAAAAGTGAGGCTGCAGAGCTGGCCTGTTGACTAAGCTCAGAAAACAGCCACTCAAACCTCCACTGCTAAGCCTCTACCTCTCCAACGCCAGATCCATGGTAAACAAAATGGACGATTTGGAATTACAGCTGGAATTACCTTATTCTATTCTATAATCGGCTGGTCAGTGCTATACTCAATACTTAAGTGACTTACCCGTCCAATGAGGATTCTTGTTTACAAGATGCCACATCTGAGTCGCTGACAAATCCTGAATTTCTGTAAAGATAACTGTCCAGAGATTTATAAGCATGCAGTGCTTCACCACTGAACAGCGAGGGAAAGTTAATGAGGTAATTATACATGTCTGGGTATTCCGCTGGCAGTTCAAAATCCGGTCGTGAAAACTCCGTCCGGTAAGCCATAAGGGTCACTAATCTGTAGATCGTTTATTTTAGACATATATCTAGTTATCTGTTCATTAGAAAAATGAGCCGTGTAGTCCGTCGGTTGAAATTGATCCATTCTGTACACGAGTGCAGCAGTATTCAGCGGTGCTTTTTACCGACAAGATGGCGGCTGTGTACTTTCCGGTCACGTGACTGCAAGATCTCTATAGTAACATAATTCACAGTAAGCTGTATAGCAAAAACCTCACATAATTTAAGCCGATTAAAAAAATATTTAAATGGATACAGGCACACACTTGACACATACTGCCACACCCACACATTTTGCAACACACTTTCTTAGATCATGTTTAAAAAAAAAAAAAAGGATTTTGTAACACAAGGCTTCATTGTCTGGTCCAGTTTGTTGGGGACACTTTGCCACACCTCAGTAAGCACACTTTGAATTTTCTCTGTGGAAATGCAGTCTAGTTCCAGCTTATGCTATCTTTTTAGCATCATTGTGGCATTTATATGCTACACAATGAGGCATACCTATTTAAAAACTGACACATTTGGTAAAATACTTGTAAAAGTAGCAAAACTACGATGTAAACAGAGAATATAAACAGCTGAATTGCTCCGAGCAACCACTACATGACGTTATCGCATACGTCAAGCCCATCAGGTATTAAAAAAAATAAAAACATTTTTCTCAAACACTATTTGGTCTCTGAAAATGAAAGTTTGATTTTTGAAATCCGAAATACTTTTACTTAAAATAACTGAGGATAAATCTGCTAGAGCAGGAGTCATCAAACTCCGGCCCGCAGGCCGACTCCGGCCCGCCACCCCCCTTTGACCGGCCCCCCACCGCTTGAACCGGCCCTATGAGCCAATCCCCAAAAGTGGTCATGGCCTATTTTTTTTAAATTGCTTTTTGGCAAATAATATGTCTGCATCTTGTATTTTGTTGATTTTATCAATTAAAATTGATATTTAGTTATAAAATGAACTATTCATATTTTCCGAATTTTCGTCATATGCTCGCGATCAAGCAGTGACAGGCAGCGCACGTGCAGAGAACTGTCAGTGTTCAGGACAGCAAAATGGCTAGCGGTAAGCGAAAAGCTGACAGAGAGTGCAGAGTTTTTAAAGAACAGTGAACCACCGATTATTTTTTCATTCAGTTTGTCTTGTATGTAAAGAAAATGTGTCGGTTTTCAAAGAATATAATCTGCGTCGTCACTACGAAACCCGCCACAAAGAGTATGCTAGTTTGCGAGGGCAAACAAGAGAAGATAGGATTCGGAGGATGAAATGCGGACTGGCTGCACAACAGAATGTATTCCTTCGCCAAACCCAGATCAACCAGGCTGCTGTCCGAGCTAGCTATAAGGTAGCTCACCTACTAGCTACCCATGGAAAGCCGTTTACTGACGGGGACTTTGTTAAAGTATGCATGCTTGCTGTGGCCGAGGAGGTGTGTCCCGACAAGAAGGATGCGCTCAACGCCGCGAGTCTCTCCGCACCTACTATGACCAGGCGAACCGAAGATTTTGGGGACAACGTGTATGACCAGCTGAATGAGAAAGCATCAGAATTCGAGTTTTTTGCTTTGGCCATGGTTGAGAGCAATGATGTGCAGGACACAGCACAACTGCTGTGATCTATTGCTCATATTATTATAATTTCACTGTTTTTTTAAATGTATTTATTTTATAGGCCTATTTATTTGACCTTTATTAAGTGCTGCACACAATTATTATTAATATTATTAATAATATCAACAGGCCTACCTAGAATTTATAATTTTCCACTCACCTTTGCCAGTGTCAATCACCTCAACTAGGCAGATGTTTCTTACCTTGACAGCTTTGATGTTATTTTTATTAGAAAATAAATAAATGGAATATCTGTGGTATTTCAAATTAAAACAAAGCGTGAAGACTCGATTACTACTTTTGCAAACCACTAGTAAAGATAAACAAATATGTGCCAGGAATCAAGTGTTGATGTGTGGATGGCTGTGCCAGGCTAGTAATCTCTACTACACAATGAGGCCTGCTGGTGGTCATATTTGTCTGGGTCATACAATTCTATGTTATATAGCTGACCCGACCCCGGCCCCCCATCACAGTCAGGAACGACAATGTGGCCTCCAGAGAAAAAAGTCTGGTGACCCCTGCGCTAGAGGATTCCTTTAAGAACAAAAAAAAAAAAAAAAAAAGAGTAAGGTGATATTTAGTGGAGAATATATGAAAGCAGAAATTGGAAAACTATCTAACTGCAGGGTGGCAAGAGTAACTCCATTTCATGCTGGGTTGCAAAATAATTAAACCATAGTAAGTTTCAGATTTTTATCAAAATGTTGTGATTTAAAAAAAAAATTTAAAGACATACCTTTAAAAAAAAGAAAATATTTTTTGACCGAAACATCTGTAGAAACACTGAATCAAGTTTTGGCTTCATCACATTACCATGAAGGAACCATTTGGCTATATATACACACACACACACACACACACACACACACACACACACACACACATATATATAGTGTATGTATGTGTGTGTCCCTCACCCTGTTTGCAGTAACAGCAAAATATTGCAGGTTCTGCAACAGTCCGATGTCCGGGTGGATACTGCTCAGGTTGTTGTGGCTCAGGTCAAGGAAGCGCAGCTTGCGGCAGAAGAACAGCTGGCTGGGGATCTTGTCGATTTTGTTGCGGTTCAGGTAGAGGCGCTCAAGGTTGGTGAGTGTGCCAATCTGGATGGGGATGTAGGCGATCTGATTGTACCAGAGCTTCAGACACACCAGCCGGTGCAGGTGCTGGAAACTGATGATCTCCTCGATTGTCTTTAGATTATTGTCCTTCAGGTCGATCTCCTGCAGAAGGCAGAGGAAAATAAATTCATTACAAATCTGTAACCACAGAATCAGCCAATAAATGATCCACATTATGAACGAGAATAAAATGAATTTTGCATCTTCACTATTTTAAACACTAAAGGTGATACAGTGGTTCCAGTGACAAAATAGGACAGATGATGACCATGAAGTTGCCAAGATTGTTTATTTCCTTCACACAGAAGTGCAGTCAAGAACCACCTACTTTCCCAGGAGGAGGACCTTTGACAGACACCTCAAATGATCACTTACTGGGTTCTGAGATATCATGAAAAGATTCAATGCAATACATACAGATACACTGAACCCATGAAATGTCACAGGAGAATTGTTTGGAGATTATTTGCATCCAACAATAACTTACAGGACAGACATCATCCCATAACAGACGTTCCAAAGCATGTATCATGTCAATGGATTAAATTTAAAAAAATGTATCAAATCCAATCTGATACCAATCCACAATGTTGGAGGCAAATACCAGCACTGATGCCGACAATAAGTACGGAAATGGTGCATAATCATATTTAAAGCCTTTGTATTTTTTTCTTCATCTGATTTCCAAAACATGTCCTGAAATTTCCATACTTTTCCAGGTCCAGATAAGAGTGGCATTAGATTCCATACTTTTCTAGATTTTCTAAAATCCTTTCAGGTAAAACTATGCAAATGGTGCACAGCATACAACACGAAAGATGGTGTGCCATGAACCTCACAACCCTCTCTCACTCCAAAAATTGTGCTCATGGTATTCAAAAGTTTATTTTCACATGAAACTGATGCAGTGAAAATGCTGATAGCTCATCATATGCAGGCACCATTCCAATAGTTGTGGCTGGTTAAGTGCACAAGACAGAGGAGTGCATGGAGGCCAAGACTAGGTGAAGATGTACCTGTAGGTTGTGGAGGCTGAAAATGGAATGGGGGATGCGCTCCAGGTCACAACGCACCAGCTCCAGCTCGGTCAGATTCACCATCTTTTTCAGGCTGTTAAGCACCATCAGCTTGGTGCCCTCATTATTGATGGAGAGCTTTTGCAAATGCATGCCCACATCTGTCACCACCTAGAGAGAAGACTACAATACTTACTTAGGTTTAAGGAATAAATATATGAATATATAGATACAGAAACATCTGTGAATCCAATAATAATACATTCATCATCATCAGAAAATATTACTTTTCCTAAAGCAATGTTCAGCATTCATTGTTTAACTAACAATTAGGTGTTCCTGCAAAACACCTCAATTACAAAAAGCATCTTACCTGAGGCAGCTTGGTGAGATTGCTCTTCAACCGTAGCACCTTAAGCCTTTTGAGCTCCCGCAAGCCATCGATCACAATATAACGGTTATTGTCGGCACTCAGGTTGCCAGTGAGGTGGAGCTCGCTCAGGTTCTTGAGGCTGTAGATCCACAGTGGAATCTCCTTAATGTCTGTGAACTTGATGTGCAGCGATTTGAGGTTCTCACGTAGAAAGACCAGAGCAGGAGCCTCGATCTTGGCTGGTGTATGGTACAGCCACAGCTCCCTCAGTACAGCCAGCTGGGCAATGATGGGTGGAATAGTGACGTCTGGGATCAGCTCCAATTTCAGCACCTGAGGGATAGACAAAGAGGCTAAAATTTATGAGTTGTGTCATAGCATAGAACAAGGATACTCAACTGATGAACTAGCAGCAAGGCATTTACTGAAAAAGTATACTTGGAAACCCCCCGCTAAAAACGGCAGATACTATTTGCACCCAGGTGTCAGTATCAAATAAAGATATTTGTACTCCGTGTGGATGGCCAATGACATCTAGGTGTATGTAGCACCATCCAGAGACAAGACAAACATCCAAGTGTCCGTAGCCAACAATGCTGTTTATGCCCAATCCCTAACCAGAAATGGGAAATTAATGTACTACTACCAAACAAAACAACCACTTTGAATTGTTTTTTTTTTTAACAGACAAACTAATTACTAATATTTAAGCATCAAAAGCAACAGTGGGAAACATTATGTTGCTAGTTGTTGCTGGACCTTTATAAACAATACATATTGTATAACCTACTTAGGCCCATAGCCCCTGGTGGGCATAGGCCATCAATGACCACTCTCCATTTGTCCCGGTCTTGGGTGGTGATCTCCACTTCCCTCCAAGTTGTGCTCAGTTTTGTCACCTCTGCCTCTAGGTCCCTGCATCAGCTGTTCTGTGGTCTTCCTCATTTCCTCTTTCCCTGGGGAATCCATGTAAGGGCCCTCCTGGTGATGTTTGGAGACTTCCTTAGGGGATGTCCCAGCCATCTCCATTTCCTTTGCCGGATGACTCTCTCCACTGGTTCTTACTCTGTCATCTCCCATAATACAGCATTGCTGATCATCTGTGGCCAATAGATGTTCAGTATCCTTCGGAGGCATCTACTGATAAAAGGTCTGTACCTTTTCCATGATACTTTTTGTGGTTCACCATGTCTCAGACCCATACAACAGCACAGTTTTCACATTCAAATTAAAAATCCTGATCTTAGTCCTCATTCTAATCTCTTTAGACCTCCAGGTGTTCTTGAGGACCATCAAGGCTGCATGAGCTTTTCCAATTCTTGTTGCAACGTCCTCCTCTGTGCCACCTTTCTTGCTGATCACACTCCCTAAGTAAGTTCTCATTGTGTGACTGGCTATGATTGTTGTGTACCTATCCTGAGGATTTGGGTGTTGTGTTTGTGTATCTTCAGGCCTACTTGTGCAGATATTTCTTCCAGGCATGCTGTTTTGTCCTGCATTTGGTTGTGGCTGTGGGACAGGAGTGCCAGGTCATCTGCAAAGTCCAGGTCATCTAGCTGGATCCACTGGATACCATTCTTCTGGCCTTCAGTTGTCTTCCTCATGATCCAGTCAATGACCAGAAGGAAGAAGAACGGGGACAACAAACAACACTGACGGACTCTTGCGTTGACTCTGAAGTCCTCTGTGAGCAGATTGCCATGTACCACTCTACAAGTCATTCCCTCATAGGTCTTCTTAATGAGAGTAATCAGCTTTTCTGGGATTCCATAGTGGGCTAGGAGCATCCAGAGGGTTTATCTATCCAAACTATCGAAAGCTTCCTCATAGTCCTCAAAGCTGATATACAGTGGTTAGTTCCATTCTAAGAACTGCTCAACAATTATCCTCAGCATGGAGATTTGGTCTACACAGGATCTCCCCTTTCTAAACCCTTCCTGGTGGTCTCCAAGACTGGCATCCACTGCTTCCTTCATCCGTTCAAGGAGGATCTTATTTAAGCACTTTCCCTGGGGCCGATAGTAACATGATCCCTCTATAGTTCTTACATTCTTTTAGATCACCTTTCTTTGGCTGTTTAATTACATATCCCTCTTTCCAGGCTGCTGGCATTTCCTCTTCTTCCCAGATCTTTCCAAATCAGTTTATATAGCATATCTATTGACGTTTATCCTCCTGCTTTGATTGCCTCTGCCAGTATTCTATCTGGTATTCCTACTAATTCCTGTTTCCGTTTCCGGTTGAGAATACACTGTGCGCATTTTGGCTACCCATTCTCACTGGAGCTTTTTCTTTTTTCTACCCTTTGTTTTTATTATTGAGACTGTATTATTTGATATTTGTTCTTTGTTTGCAATGTTCGTTCTTTGAATATTTTGTCCGCTGGTTGTGGCGTAGGTCCAGACCCAGTTTTGGGCGTTGGTTCTCTTCAGGCCTTGGGCCGCCATGGGTGATGTTGCGTTCCTCGCTATGGACTGTAATGAGCCCACTGCTCTTTTTAACATCAGGATTATCCAGCACTCTCTGCGGCGGTGCTTCTGTGCTTGGTGCGGTGTTCTGAGCAATGCTGCCCAGTGGCTGTACAGGCTGTTTGGGACATACCAGTTGTGAGGGCCAAACTAAATTCAAAGTGTAGATGCTGTACAGTCATTACGCGCTTATCTTAAAACACTGTGTCCGGCTGTTGCTCATACCTGTGTTCATAGATGGTAGAAGAGGCAGGCAGGTAGGGAGAGGGCACACGGTCAGGCAAGCAGAAGAGAAATAGGTAGCAGGCAGGCAAGCAGATAGCAAGCAGGCAACAGGCAGGCAGGGAGGGAAAGAGGTAGGTGGCAGGCAGGCAAACAGGTGGCACACAGGGGAGTAAATCCAAATTGTTTGTAATCCACAGGGAGAGGGTTAATCCAAAGTATAAAGTTTCAATATAAAGTTCCAAAAAAGGGTGAAATCAAAGTATTCTAAATTCTATTTAAGTGTAGTTCAAGATTTAGAGTTAAAGCGGTAAAAATCTAATTCAACTATGGCATCTTCCATTGCCTAACTGAGACTGAACACGTGGAGGACGGCATCTTTACCTTGACAGGTGACCTAAGGCTATGTTAAAATAAAAGTTCCAGGCTGAAGGCCAGCAAATCTCAAAGTAAGAGTCTAAACCAAAGCAAATTTTAACTAAATTTGGCTCGAACACCAGTGCTCTTTGCGGCAGTGCTTCTGTGCTCACTTTGTGGATTCATGGCACGGTGTTCCGAGCAATGTTGCCCGGTGGCATCATGATGGCTGTGCAAGCAGTGTGGGACATACCTTCATGTACATTTTGGTGGGATTGTGGGAAGCTACGCCACTGGAATTACATCCTGACCCTCTTTTGGTGGACTTTTTTTTTCCCCCCTTTCTTTTGGTAATTGTAAAACGACCTTGGGTGTGAGAAAAGCGCTACATAAACTGAAATTATTATCTGGGCCTGAGGCTTTCCCACTCTTCAGCTTTGCAACTGGAGATTTTATTTCATCTTTGCTGGGCCTTTCACAGCTCACCTCAAGAGGGTTTTCCACAGGTGGTATACAGTGTCTTGCAAAAGTATTCATCCCTGTTGGTGTATGCCCCATTTTGTCAGATTGCAAGCTGGAATTAAAATGGATTTTTGGAGGGTTAGCACCATTTGATTTACACAACATGCCTACCACTTTAAAGGTGAAAATTGTTTTACTGTGACACAAACAATAATTAAGATGAAAAAAAAACAGAAATCTGGAGTGTGCATAGGTATTCACTCCCTTTCGTATCACACCCCTAAAAAAAAAAAAAGCTGGTCCAACAAATTTACTCCATAAGTCACATAATTAGTTGATTAAGATTGACCTGTGTGCAATCAAAGTGTCACATGATCTGTCACATGGTGTCTGTATAAATCAACCTGTTCTGGAAGGACCCTGACTCTGCAACACTACTAAGTCAGCAACTTGAAAACCAAGGAGCATTCCAAACAGGTCAGAGACAAAGTTGTGGAGAAGTATAGATCAGGGTTGGGTTATAAAAAATATCCCAAACTTTGAATATCCCACGGAGCACCATTAAATCCATTATAGCAAAATGGAAAGACTATGTCACCACTACAAACCTGACAAGAGAAGGCCACCCACCAAAATTCACAGACCGGGCAAGGAGGGCATTCATCAGAGATGCAACAGAGACCTCAAAGATAACACTGAAGGAGCTGCAAAGATCCACAGCAGAGATGGGAGTATCTGTCCATAGAACCACTTTAAGCCATACACTCCACAGGAGCGGGGCTTTATGGAAGAGTGGTCAGAAAAAGTAATTGCTTAAGAAAACGCGTTTGGAGTTTGCCCAACAGCATGTGGCAGACTCCCCAAACACATGGAAGAAGAATCTCTCGTCAAATGAGACTAAAATTGATCTTTTTGGTCATTATGGGAAATGCCATATGTGGTGCAAAATCAACACCCTGAGAACACCATTCCTACAGTGAAGCATGGTGGTGGCAGCATCATGCTGTGGGGATATTTTTCATCTGTAGGGACAGGAAAGCTGGTCAGGACTGAGAGAAAGATAGATGGCACTAAATGCAGGGCAATTCTGGAGGAAAACCTGTTCGAGTCAGCCAGAGGTTTGAGACTGGGACGAAGGTTCATGCTCCAGCAGGACAATGACCCTAAACAAACTGCTAAAGCTACACTGGAGTGGTTTAAAGGGAAACAGTTAAATGTCTTGGAATGGCCTAATCAAAGTCCAGACCTCAATCCAATTGAGAATCTGTGGCATAACTTGAAGATTGCTGAACACCAATGCAACCCATCTAACTTGAAGGACTTGGAGCAGTTTTGCCATGAGGAATGGGCAAAAATCCCAGTGGCTAGATGTGCTAAGCTAATAGAGACTTGCAGCTGTAATTGCAGCAAAAAGTGGCTCTACGAAGTACTGACTTGGGGGGGGGGGGTGGTGGTTTGAATACCCATGCATATTCCAGATTTCTGGGGGGGTTTTCCCATCTTGTTTTATTGTGACACAAACAATAACGATTTTCACCTTTAAACTTGTAGGCATGTGTAAATCAAATGGTGCTAACCCCCCAAAAATCCATTTTAATTCCAGCTTGTAATGTGACAAAACAGGACAAACACCAAGGGGGATGAATACTTCTGCAAGACTCCGTATCCATTGGTCTCTGTGGTGCTGGCCCGTTTAAGAGCACTTCAAAATGCTCTGCGCATCTCTGCATTGGGTCTTCCTCCTTGGTTAGACCCCTTCCATCCTTGTCTTTCACTTGTTGATTACTTTGTATCTTCCTCCTCGGGTTTTGGTTGTATCATACAGTTCTTTCATATTTCCCTTAGCAGCTGCCTCCTCTGTGCTCTTAGCTAGATTCTCCACCCAATATCTCTTATCCTGTTGCAGACTCTTCCTCACTTCTCTGTGTAGTCATGTCATCCTGTTGTGCTGCTGCCTTTGTCGTCCTTGTTTGGCTGGCGTTTACTACACCCTTCCTCTCCCTTCCTTCCTCCATCTTCCTCAGTGTACCCATGCTGACCCATTCTTTGTGTTCACTCATCTTTCTGCCGAGTGTATCTATCTTCACAAATCTCCTTCCATGTTCCCGTCATCTTTGTCCACTGCTGCTCCAGATTTCACCCATCTTCCTCCTCAAGCTCTTGCAAGACTTCATATTTGCTCCTGATGGCACCTTGGAATGTTTCTACCATCTTCTTGTCCTTCAACACCTTTGTGTTGAACCTTTCTTGGTGTGTAATTCTTCTTAAGTTTCATTTTGAGCTTTGATAGCAACAGATGGTGGTCAGATGCTGCGTCTGCTCCTCTCATAACTCTGACATCCTGAAGTGAACACCTGAGCCTTTGTTTAATGCAGATGTGGTTAATTTGGTCCTTCATAAACTTGTCTAGTGATACTCAAGTAGCCTTGTGTATATGCTTGTGTGGGTACACACTTCTTCCTACGGCCATTTTGTTTGCTGCACAGGCCTCGGCAAAGAACTCTCCATTTTTTATTCTTCTCTCTCAGCCCATGCTTTACCATTACCAAGTAATTTACCATGACTTCTTCATACCCAGTATTATCCACTCCCACCTTTGCACTGAAGTCTCCCATGAGTCTTCAGAATGATGTCATTCTCCCTTGTTTGGCTCATGATAGCCTGCAATCTCTGGTAGAAGTCCTCTTTGGCTTCCTCCTCCTTTTTTTTTGGACATAACACTATATGATGTTCATCTTAATCTTTTTATGCTTGGTGTTGAATAAAGCTGTGATGAACCTTGAGCCCTGTGCCTCACAACTGATGAGAGCTCTCTGTGCCTCTCTATTCAGCATGAGTCCTACATCTTCTGTGTGTGTGGCTCCTTCTTTCAGAGAGGTGGTGAAGAAGGCCCAGCAGAGACTCTTCTTCCTGCGATCCCTGAGGAAAATTGGGCTCTCACAGAAGCTCCTCACCAACTTCTACCAGTACACTATGCAAAGTGTTCTGAGCTATGGATGCATAGTGTGGTTCTCCAGCTACACGTCAGAGGAGAGGAAAGATCTGCAGCAGATCATCAGGACTGCATCTAAAATCGTTGGTACCCCTCTCCAATCCCTGGAACAGATCTACTCTGCTAGGCTGAGAAACAGAGCCACAAAGATTAGGACTGACTGCACTCACCCCGGACAATGTCTTTTTGACACCCTTTCCTCTGGCAGGCTTAGGGTCATAAAGTCACAAATAGCTTCTTCCCCAGGGCTGTAAAAGCTCTGCTGGAGGCCTGCTCCGAACTTGGACTCACACTCTGCACCTTACTGTGTTTGGCTATATTAAATAATTACATACTACAATTTATACTGCTGGGCGGCACGGTGGTGTAGTGGTTAGCGCTGTCGCCTCACAGCAAGAAGGTCCGGGTTTGAGCCCTGTGGCCGGCGAGGGCCTTTCTGTGTGGAGTTTGCATGTTCTCCCCGTGTCTGCATGGGTTTCCTCCGGGTGCTCCGGTTTCCCCCACAGTCCAAAGACATGCAGGTTAGGTTAACTGGTGACTCTAAATTGACCGTAGGTGTGAATGTGAGTGTGAATGGTTGTCTGTGTCTATGTGTCAGCCCTGTGATGACCTGGCGACTTGTCCAGGGTGTACCCCGCCTTTCGCCCGTAGTCAGCTGGGATAGGCTCCAGCTTGCCTGTGACCCTGTAGAACAGGATAAAGCGGCTAGAGATGAATTTATACTGCTGCTTATATGCCATTACGCTGCTTTTTAAAAGGTTTATTTTTATATATGTATATACACACACAATTTTATTTTTATTTATTGATATGCTGCTGTGATCTGAGCCCTCAAACAGTGTTTCGTTGTATAGTAATGTGCAATGACAATAAAGAATCTATCTATCTATCTATCTATCTATCTATCTATCTATCTAGAGAGACTTTTAAATATATTATTGCATACTGGGACAAAAATAAGGCAGTTATTGCGCTATAAAAATTTTATACCAGCACCTACCTCAAGCTCGAGCAGGTCAAACACTGTATCTGGAATGCCACTAAGCATGAATAGATGCAGCTCCAGCTTGTCTTGTGAATTCTTGGTGATCCTCTGACGAAGCTTCTCCAATGTCCACTCGTTGTTAAGGTTGAGCTGGCGCAACTTGTTCTCACTCACCTCGGACAGAAAGACAGCGAAGCGCTTTGAGTACAGCGGGTCGTATTGGTCGATCATGTGCAGCATGAAGGCAAAGTCGTTCTTGACGTCAGGGATGTCGCTGTAGCTGCTCTCTTCGCGGATTGACTCGAATGAGTAGTGCTTGAGCGAGCGGCCCAGCATCCAGCACAGCGTGTACATGCAGATCAGGCCATAGATGATGACCAGAGAGATGTAGAACCAGGCCAGGATCTTGAAGAGGGTGGCCAGGGGGTGGGCGCAGTAATACATTCGATAGCCTGTGAGCCGTTCGATGTCCACTTTGCACTTAACGTCGAACGTGATAAACTGCACATAGTACGCTGTATAGCTAATGATCAGAACGAACTTGATGACTTTGATGATGGTCTGGCGGATGTAGAGGCGGTAAACGACATCACCCTCCTCCACATGGATGCGGAATTTCTTTACCTGTTGAGAAGCAGGGGTTACAGTGAAAGAAATTCTGCTTAATTTAAGGTGTCATACTTTTTGTCCATTTATGGTTACACTTCATGTTATGTTACTGAGCTGCCACACAAAAAAAAGCCTTCATCTTGAATTTTCCATATTGGAAAACAAAGTATTTTACTCTGATTCTACAGACGCCTTTCAAACATGTTAAATAAATATCTCTCCACAGAAAATAAATCACATCAATGATTACATGTTTTTACATCTGCCATACAAGGGGTTACTAGAGAAACAATAACATTTGAACAAGCACATTAGTATACACCTGTGGCTGCACTACTGTGAGTTGTGCTGGTTTAGAAAATTAAACAGCACCTTCTGACCAATAACAATCAAATATTAAATAGCGCTGTGGTAAACACGCACAAAAAAAAATCTTTATAGTATCAGGCTAGCAACCTAAGAATATCACAATAACTGGTTTATCAATCGCTATTGTATCAAAGCTACTTGCGGCAAGATTCCTAACCCTAACTTTTAAAACCGGCACTCATAGGCTGCTATTTGTTTAAAATAAACCCCAGGTGCACATGGACAAATGCATCCTATTTCAGTTTGGCATCTGGTCATCAAAATGAAATCGAGCTTTTTCTGACAACAGAATTCAAGATAGTAAAATAATGAGATCAGGTAAAGATGTTACAAGTATTAAACAAATGAAACCATCAAAGAACATTTACATTAATGAATCTCCCCAGGATAGATAATTACCCAGGCAAGAAACTTCCTCTCCAAAAATAAAGGCATAATTTTAACATTGTGGTATGTGAATCCTTCTGGGGCATTAGGGCAAACAGGCAGAACATGCCCTCATGTACCACTGTATAATAACATGAGAATTTCCCCTTATTTATTCAGAGAATAAGTAACTAAGCTATGAGGAAACAATACAAGGCATCTTTCTATTCTGCCCAAATAAGGAATGCGAGCGCTGAGTGCCCTTGATGGATATTGGTTAAATTGCTGAACAAGTGAAATAGAGGAAAAGGACATGATCTGGCACGCATGATTCACTCAGCAGATTCTCTTTGTCCTCTTTGGTCCCTTAGGTATTTAATATAAAAACACATGGTTCACTCACTACTGGGTTTGCGTCATTGGGCCTCAGTTACCAATCATATATAGAATTGATGGACCAAAAATAAATAAATAAATAAATAAATAAATAAATAGTGGTTGCTTCAGACACGCACCTTCTCAAAAAGCGCCTTGGCCTGTTCTCCCTCTTTCTTGTCCAGTACTCCGGTCTCTGAGCGATCGACAATGCCTTGCTCAATGCGTGATTTGGTGCGCTGGAGCATGGGCATGCTGGCCTCCACATCCTGATCACTCACGCGTGATGCCTTCTTTGTGTCGTTAGCGTCATTCAGATCACCATTTTTGCCTGCTGGCTTGGCATCGCTTTCTTCGGCAACGGTTTCAGATAAAGCGCGTGTAGTCCATGGCGAGTCGAAGCATTTGAGCAGAATGGAGACAAAGTGCTCGAGTTTAGAGCTGGTACGCGGGAACTTGAACCAGAAGTTGCTGCATGCTAGTAACACCAGCGTGTGCAGCAGCACCAGGTATGGGAAGTATTTGGCAAACCAGTGCAGTTTGTGCTCGTAGCACACGGCGTCTACGTAGTTATATTGGTGCCGGTCCAGCTCATATTGGATGCCGCGTGGCTCGGGCCGAGGGATGGTAGTGCTGGTGTTCAGTGGCTCGCAGCGGCCATCTATCACCCACTTGCATGGTAGGCAGATCATCTTGTCTTGGGTCACCTAAAGCCAAAAGGGAAAGTGTTAGAGCAGGAGTCACATCCACACCCCTGGAGTTCTAATGGCATTAACCCCATTGCTAGATGTTTCACTGGTAGTGAGAAATTGTGCGGATGAACACAGGCAGTGGGCCTTTTCAATTCAGTCCTAGTCAAAAGTTTGGACACACCTTCTAATTAAGTGGGTTTTCTTTATTTTTTATTCATTAAGACACTTCATGTCTTCAAGTAATGATGGATGTTGTTTCTCTTTACTTAGCTGAGCCGTTCTTGACATAATATGGATTACGACAGTTGTGGAATACAGCTATTTACTGCATTTTTATTATTTACCATTTACTGTTGGATTTTCTCAAACGCATTAAGAAGGCAAGAAATTGCACTAATTAACTTTTGACGAGGCACACCTGTTAATTGAAATGCATTCTAGGTGACTACCTAATGAAGCTGGTTAAGAAGATGCCAACAGTGTGCAAAGCGCCATCAAGGTAAACGCTGGCTACTTTGAAGAATCTAAAAATATGAAACGTTTCGTTTTTTACGTTTTTTGTTTTCCACATAATTCCATGTGTTATTTCATAGTTTTAACATCTTCAGTATTGTTCTACAATGTAGAAAAGAGTCAAAATACAGAAAAACATTAATGAGTCTTGGTGTCCAAACTTTTGACTATACTGTCTAAGTGTTAGAAATGAATAAGGAAGTAGAATTTCATTACTATTTAATTAGAGTGCTGATTTGAACAGTCTTCTTAAGTAAGGCAACCTGTTCATTCCCATGTTAAATGACCTTTTGTCCCATAAGCTTCATATCAGATTGCCTGTATTTAAGTAAAAACGAAAAGCTACCAACTATGGCTACGTTCACACTGCAGGCTGAAGTGACTCAAATCCGATCTTTTCGCCCATATGTGACCTGTATCCGATCTTTTATTGACAATATGAACGACACAGATCCGATTTTTTCAAATCTGACCCAGGCCGTTTGGATATGTGGTCCTAATTCCGATTCCTATCCGCTCTTTTCATATGCGACTTCAGTCTGAACCGCCAGGTCGCATTCATCCGACTTACACGTCATCAACAAGCCACAAACGTCACTATTCTGCGCTGAAGTAGGCGGCGGGTCTCTCAAAAAAAGTTACAACAACATGGCGCATAATCACGGGCGCAGATAGAGGGTGGGACTCGTCCCACCCAGATTTAAATTCACCTCGCTCGGTCCCCCCCACTTATAGGGAGGAAAAAACGTCTATGCTGTCTTTCTTTGCATAAGGCAAACCTCACGGAAAAATCAAAAGACTAATTACCATTCGGTTTATTGAGGTGCACAGCAGTGTATACATAGTTGCAACAATTCACATAAAACAAAACAAAGACTGATATTCGGTTGGTTGAGCTGCGCAGACTGCACAGGTTGCGAGCTCGAGCTTGGTTGCTATGGTAACCCACAACAAGTTTGACAGGCATATCGGGGTTGGTTTGCTGGCAGCTTTGTCCCCCCCCAGTTTTTTGTCCCCCCCAGTTCAAAAAACGTATCTGCGCCCCTGCGCATGACATCAATGCGAGGGACGCTTCGGGCTGTGAAGGTTCTGAATCTTCTCAATGGAAGGACGCAGAGGTTAGGGAGCTGATTTCCATTTGGGGGGATACAGCTATTCAAGCTAGACTGGATGGGTCATACCGCAACCAGGCGGTTTTACTTCCGTAAACACTGGCCATGCTCACTGCGTGTGACGTCGTCGTATCCTGCAGTGCGCATGCGGAACACTTTTAGGTCGCTTTTCGTTCATACTGAGGATCACATACAAGTCGCATATATTTGTTAATGTGAACGACCTCACAAAAAAATCGGATTTCACAAAAAAATCGGAATTGAGCATTAAGCCTTGCAGTGTGAACGTAGCGTATGACTTTTTGTCGTGATGCACACCTCTACTCTAAAGTGATGACATGGCTGTTTTGAAGTTGCCTGTTCATCCATCCATCATCTGTAGCCGCTTATACTGTCCAACAGGGTCGCAGGCAAGCTGGAGTCTATCCCAGCTGACTATGGGCGAGAGGCGGGGTACACCCTGGACAAGTCGCCAGGTCATCACAGGGCTAACACAGACAACCATTCACACACACACCTACGGTCAATTTAGAGCCACCAATTAGCCTAGCCTGCACGTCTTTGGACAGTGGGGGAAACCGGAGCACCCGGAGGAAGCGTACACGGCGAGAGCATGCAAACTCCACACAGAAAGGCCCTCGCTGGCTGCTGGGCTTGAACCCAGGACCTTCTTGCTGTGAGGCGACAGCGCTAACCACTACACCACCGTGCCGCCCCCCCGTTCATTCATCTTTAAATAGGTTTTCAACAAGTTTGCTTTAGCAAGTCGTCACTTTGGTAAAGCGTAAATGGAAGAGAAGAACTTTTGGACCTCTCTAGCTCACGCTGTTGCTAGTCTCTGATTCAGTCAAAACTTACATAATAGCATTGGATGGGGTAAATGGAGAATCTGCAACAGCTCAATGGTTTGACAGTTGGACATGCAGAACTAAAGCCAGGTTTTTTTCCTACATTGGTCAGCTGTGCTACAGTATGTACAGCATATGGATTGTGGTCTGCCAGTTGAAGAGCTCTGCCCTAAAGTAAGCTTGGCCTTGTGGCTGGTAAAAAGCTAAAGGAAACTGTATGATTGTGCAGTCTAGAGAGGGCATTTACTTTCAGACACCCAGTGGGGAGCTGATTTTAACCTTAAAGCATATACGCAGAGTCATGGCCTCACTTTCATTTATAAATGCCTTGAGACCTCAAGAATGGCACAGGAATAGTTTTAAGCGTTAACAATAAAATCTAATATAGTCATTTTTTACGATTAAAGTGATTTATATTAGGTAGCGGTCCGTAATGTCACAACAGGAAGTCTATTGGTCTCATCGCCACTGCTGCTATACTAAAACACGGAGCTGACTGCAACTCCGATCCTCCATTTTGAGCTAATTTATTGCCATGCCACGTAGATCTGTTGATGGCCGGTACAGCAACATGACAGAAGGTGGATTTACATTGCATTCATGACCCAAGAATGTTCAAACTGCAAAGATTTGGACACGTTTTGCGAGACATTCATGGGCACATTGGACGCCTATGAAGTGGTCTCTCCTCTGCTCTGCACATTTTACTGAAGACTCGTACGAGACCTCTGATCTGTTGAGGAGCATCGGCTATAAGCCCGTATTGAAAGAGGGTGCAGTATCAACAATTAAAGAAAACTACAAGAAAGGGAAAGTATTTATTTGATTTATTTATTTTTTAAAGGTGTCATTGCATCGTTTTTTCATTAATTGTGCGGTGGTCTCTAGTATGAATGAATGCCCTGTGGGGAAAAAAAAAAAAAAAGTACTGTGATGCTCCTGTTTCAGGCTGTTCTAGTTTGGTGGAGGAGTGGGTGGGGAGAGAACGACAGGATTTCAGCTCTTACTCATGAATATTCATGACATGTAAACATATCGCTTCTGATTGGCTGATAGCACTGTGACGCTCCCTCCAGTGGGTTATGGGTGAGGCCATGACTACTAATTTTCGAAGTGACGCAAGTTTGTAGGGCTTTTTCTGATTCGCTCGTTTTTTCGTCTATTTTCTTTCATAGGCTAATACAGGGAATGGGGGTAGAAGAACATTTTCACGTGCAGCATGCATATGCAACTCGGAGTGACCTATGGTATTTCAAAAAGAGGAAGTATTAAACGGTTTGTCGTGGAATGACACCTTTAAAGGAAAATGAGTTCAGTTGCGCCAGTCCTCCCGGAGTGAGCCGAGGGTTTTTGCTAAAACCCGGGATGAAACATCGCTCGGGCAGTGACCTCCCCGCAGTTGTTGCTAAAACCGGTGACATCCCGTTCCATCCTGGGTTTTAGTAATTGCCTGAGCCCAGCAGTAATGGCAGAATACACAGTATGAAGAAAAGTTAATGAGTGGAGCAGACATCTTATTTCTAAACTGGATATTGCTGCCATCTCGCCCTTACGTGGAAGAAGCGAATGAACGGAGAACTGAACAAACAACTGAAAGTCAGATTTTTTCAAAACAATGGGCCACAAGATCGGCCTTCAAGAAGTGAGAACACAGACAGGTAAGCTCCAACTCTCATTTGGATAAAAAAAAAAAAAAGGGCACGTTGTTTACCTGCATTTAGATTAATGCATGTAACTTGTATTGTGTGTTTAAGTTACCGGTACAAGATGATTTAATTTGCTTCAGAATGTGATTGTCTCAGTTCATCTGATTATTTAATTAGCCTTTTACGTTTTATCAGTGAAAATGCATGCATGTACATGTATGTTGGATAAGTTATAACACCTATCCTGTTTTAAATGACAGTCAACCCACAATCACTGAAGTCAAATCAGTCTTAGTTGAGCAAGTGGGTAACGGTATTTCTTACTTTCACCATAAATTTTTATTGATATGACCTTGGTCTATAGCTGTCAAAGGCCTCGGCCTTAAAACCGGTTACCGCTGTGATGTCACGCGCTCAGGGCTGGCTGGCTCAGCAGGGCAGCTCGAATGCCAACTTTGCGGTCGATTTTAACTCTCAAAAATATATATATTTTTATTCCCATTGATGCAGCATACAAGAGTCAAGGGTGGAGATACTATCCACTCAGAAATTTATTTAAAAATAAAAGGCTCTGCGTATCTCCTTTAAGGTTGGGAATACAGGCTAATACAAGTTCAGATCAGGGTAGTGGAATCATGTCTGCTGCTGGAGCTCACCCAGCTCATCAACAAGCCATCAAGTCGTTGGAATGGGTGTGTTAGAAAAACAGGAAGAGCTATGTTTCCATCCAAGAGCATTTTAAACAAAGTTTCCTGAAAGACAGTATGAAGTCAGTGTGTTTCAATTAAATAATGTTCAGAAGATGAGTGTGTATTAAGACATACACAGTGCTGAAGTGTTGCATAAAATAGCTGTATATTTATTTCCTTAATCTCCTTTCATCTTTTCACATTCATGATAACATGGCAGCGCTGTCTTTTAGACGTTTCATCCATTTTTCATTTGTAAAAAAAAAAAATCAAACAAACAAATAAATCAGAATTCACTTTAAAAACAAGCAAGCCTGAAAGAGGAGAAAGAGAGAGAGAGAGAGAGAGGGAGAGAGAGAGAGAGAAATGGATAGATGGATAGAAAGGCAGACCTGCAGAGTGCCCCCGAACACAGCAATCATCAGCATGACAATGGAAATGTAGTCGGTGAAAACATCCCACCATGGCTTCAGGATCCGATACGCCGGCTGCGTCTCAGCAAAATAACGCAACTCTGTTACGGGAATCATGACGGCTTACCTGTGAGAGAGAAAGAGAGAGAGAGAGAGAGAGATATTGGGGGGGTATTAGTTGTAAATTGATGTCTTTTCGCAAACTGAATTGAACATCAGGGGTGATTTTTTTTTGGAGGGGCACATGGACACATGAATGTGACCTACTCCTAATGTATGCGGTGCTGAAAGTAAACAGTGATCTGGACTTATTTTGCGATTACTTATCAAAGCAAAGCAGACGACACACTCAGCTCTGAGGAGAAGTAGTAAATACCACGAAGAAGAACTACAGCATGTTCCAACAATACAACTAATCTGATTAAGGCTCACCTGAGTGTACATTGGCAAGTGTGGTTATTAAAAATGAGTGCTGTGAATTGTACGTCCCGTGTACATTTGTCTTCATTTATACGAGTGCTTGTTAAGCTGCAGCTTTCTCAGGATTTTGGCAGGAAAGAAAGATCAGCAACATGTCACTTCATGAAAAATATGGTTTATGTCTGAGAGAGAGAGCAGTGTTTGGCTTCCAGCTGGTCTGATGGCAAGAGGTTACACCAAGTACAGAATAAATCATTCGGACAAACCACGTCTTGGTCCTAATATCCCAACAGACTGCAGCAGCAATCTGCCTCTTGTACATTATCAAACACTGAATTCCCACGTACAGTAAAACTGCAAGTGTGAGGCCATTATTAAAAAAATGTTCCGTTTCCGGTCCACTGGCCGGGTGAGTGCCATTTGTGCGGTTGACTTTTTTTTTTCAAGATATTTTTTGGGCTTTTTTCTTCACCTTTATTGGATAGGACAATGTCAAGACAGGAAATGAGCAGGAGAGAGAGAGAGACGGGGAGGGATCGGGAAATGACCTCGGGTCGGAATCGAACCCGGGTCCCCGGATTTATGGTATGGTGCCTTATCCACGACGCCCCCAGGTTTTTCGTCATTTTTTTTTTCAGGTTCATAAATCTAAACTCAAACTTGACATTTACACATTCGATTCCGCGCAGAATATAGAATTGAATCAGCTCTGTGCATGCGCCGTGCGGCACAAAAAAAAATGGCAGCCACCATGAAGGAAGGAGATCCGGAGTTTTCAAACATTTGCTCAAGTGTGAAATCGCAAAATGGTATTCTAGCGAACAACAAAATAGTAAAGATTCAGAAAAACAAAATCATTCAGTGATCATTTTAATAGTGTAATTTCATCCGAACTAGGCCTAACGGTCGATTTAGAACTACAAAAAGTCCGTGTGTCGGACATTTTAAGTACCTTTGTAAAAGTTTTGCAAATGTTGCAGTCAGCATTTAAAATGCTAACAAAGTTTTTGTACAAGGTTCAGTTGATTAAACTGTCATTTTATTAAATGTGTCTGCTTTTGTAATAAAAAAGTACTGAAAGAAAAAGCAAACAGCATTGCGATTTCTTATCCATCCATCCATCTATCTATCTATCTATATATAAAAAATCCCTCCCTCCCGACTGAAAATTTTTTTGCTCACCCGGTGGACAGGAAACGGATTTTTTTTTAAGGATGGCCTGAAAGCTCTTAGTCTTGCTGCACTTCTTACTGTCTCCAGTTTAGACTTAATTCTTTAGCACCATGTCTGAATTGCATAAATCACCTCAGATAATATAGCCAGTCAAATTAATGGACGCTCACGCACAAAAACAAAACACTTGCTAATAGGACACAAAAAGCACTTGTTCAACATCATTCAGATCCTACTGACGCACGTTGCTATTGTTTATTTAATCATCCAGCAACAAGTCCATTATGGCAGGCACTCGGTTCACTTTACCATCAATTATACACCACATTTCATCTATTTAAAATATTGAGAAATGGAAAAACTTGTTTACAACAGGGCCAAGCTATAAGAATTGCAGGCATACAAACAAACTTAAGGGGATACAATCAAGAAATGCTACATAAATACTTTGTGTTTATGATATTAATGGTCTTTACGAAATAAAGATTTATCTTGATACACACAATTTATCATTGAAACCAAAAAGTTCTATTTTGGTCTCATCTGTCCACAAAACATTTTTCCAATAGCCTTCTGGCTTGTCCATGTGATCTTTAGCAAACTGCAGATGAGCAGCAATGTTCTTTTTGGAGAGCAGTGGCTTTCTCCTTGCAACCCTGCCATGCACACCATTGTTGTTCAGTGTTCTCCTGATGGTGGACTCATGAACATTAGCCAATATGAGAGAGGCCTCACCAACTATTACACGCCTTGCTCTTGGAGTGATCTTTGTTGGTCGACCACTCCTGGGGAGGGTAACAATGGTCTTGAATTTCCTCCATTTGTACACAATCTGTCTGACTGTGGATTGATGGAGTCCAAACTCTTTAGAGATAGTTTTGTAACCTTTTCCAGCCTGATGAACATCAACAACACTTTTTCTGAGGTCCTCAGAAATCTCCTTTGTTCATGCCATGATACACTTCCACAAACGTGTTGTGAAGATCAGACTTTGATAGATCCCTGTTCTTTAAGGCTACATCCACACGACAACGGGATTTTTTTTTTAAAAATATCGCGTCCACATGGGCAACGGATCAGTAAAATATCAGGTACATATGGCAACGCAACGCTTGCTGAAAACGATGCAATACACATGCCACACCTCTACGTGCGCTGTAAGACGGTCCCATCGGAGACACCAGAACAATAGAAGAAGTAGGACGCATGCGCATAAACCCCTTCTTCTACCCGACGTGAACAGGTGTTCTCAGGAACAAACACACAAGAAGATGGCTGCGACTATGCGAGGAAATCATGCCTTCTGTGTGTACAAATTAGTTTTATTAGTGTGCATAGTTTTGTATAACTTAATTTTCTTATTGTGTGTGAACATTTTGAAAAGCATTTTTATATAATTTATATAACTTTTTATATTGTGTGTGAACATTTTGAAAAGCAGTCTTATCCAATAAAAAAAAAAAAGAAATTCAAGAAATGGTTCAGTTGCTTGTTTATTTAAAAGAAAAGCTGTATACAAAAGTGAATGCAATGCAGTGGTTCATACAAAACAGCGAGAGTGCTGCTTGTTCTAGTCATGTGCTTGTGACGTCATCGTAAACAAATCCGTTCTACTCATCCAGACGACTTCGCGACGGCGCCGTTGCCAGATTTTTCCACTTTGGAACCCGTTCTCAAAAAATATTGTTGTGGGGCACCCAAAACGCCGGTGCCGTGTGGACGCCAGGCCGAAACGATAAACAATTTTATCAGATTCACCTGAATCCATTGCCGTGTGGACAGGGCCTAAATAAAACAGGGTGCCCACTCACACCTGATTGTCATCCCATTGATTGAAAACACCTGACTCCAATTTCACCTTCAAATTAACTGCTAATCCTAGAGGTCCACATACATTTGCCACTCACAGATATGTAATATTGGATCATTTTCCTCAATAAATAAATGACCAAGTATAATATTTTTGTCTCATTTGTTTAACCGCATTCTCTTTATCTACTTTTAGGACTTGTGTGAAAACCTGATGTTGTTTTAGGTCATATTTATGCAGAAATATAGAAAATTCTAAAGGGTTCACAAACTTTCAAGCACCACTGTATTTCTGCCCTGTAGTGTGGTTGCCAGATTGAAGTGGCTAAATTACTCACAGCTTCCCCCAGTCTGAGTCATCCTGAACAAAGTGTGTGTTTGCCGATGCAAGTACACTGCCTCCTTGAAATGAATGCTTTACATCTGTTTCTCTCAACCACTGGCATGCGGCCCATTAGTGGGCCGTGAATTTTTTTTCCAAGTCTGAAGCTAAATACTAAATAGTTCAGGATGTCATAGCGTCCCAAATCCAGTAGCTGGTTTAACATACACCTTTCAAGTGGAATAAATACATTTGTGGGTAAATTAAGAACAACAAGTTTTTATTTTTGCCATGTCCCTCCTTTGCATTTAACCCCCGCACGCACACGCGCACACAGCATGCATGTGCAGTGGACCAAATAAATAAATAAAGTTTGTGGGTGGGCAGCACGGTGGTGTAGTGGTTAGCACTGTCGCCTCACAGCAAGAAGGTCCAGGTTCGAGCCCCGTGGCCGGCGAGGGCCCTTCTGTGCGGAGTTTGCATGTTCTCCCCGTGTCCGCGTGGGTTTCCTCCGGGTGCTCCGGTTTCCCCCCACAGTCCAAAGACATGCAGGTTAGGTTAACTGGTGACTCTAAATTGACCGTAGGTGTGAATGTGAGTGTGAATGGTTGTCTGTGTCTATGTGCAGCCCTGTGATGACCTGGCGACTTGTCCAGGGTGTACCCCGCCTTCCGCCCATAGTCAGCTGGGATAGGCTCCAGCTTGCCTGCGACCCTGTAGAAGGGTAAAGCGGCTAGAGATAATGAGATGAGATGAAGTTTGTGGGTAAATTATATGGATCTGCTGGGAAGAGAAAAGAAGAGCAGGGAGGATTGAGAATCGAGCGGCTATGGTTTGTTTACACCCGATACTAGAACTTCTAGCATCCTAGCAACCATCACAAAAACGCGTACAAAGCCCAGAAATTCCTCCTTACTCAGGTAAAAATGATACAGGATTTATCTTGTGTCCTGATCCCCAGATCTTCAACCCAGCCACATATATAAAGTTGTACACCTCCATGCTCTTCCGGGTTTTCATCTGTGTGTCCGTGTAGAACGATGTCTGCAGCAGCAGGTAGTTAGAGATGTCGGGGAACTCAACGGATGGATAATTTTCCAACTCATAATAAATTAATAACTTTATTTAAACATAAGTTGATCAGTAGAGCTGGTGGGGTCATGCATGTACAGATACAAATAATGATAAATACAAACTACTAAAAATAAAAACAATCTGTTAATTATCTTCACATTAAGTTAATTAATAGTGTGCATGACTATTGTCTTTGTATTTAGTTCCGGCTACAACAGGATCAAAATTTATTCGACTAATGTCAAATTTAGCTCGTAAATTTTTCTTTCATAGGAAAAATCCTTCTTTGTTAGCGTGTAAGGATCTAATCCCATTGAGTGGTTTCTATAGCCACGTCTTTTGAGTGTACTTCTTGGTTTTAATAACTTGCTTGTTTGCTGTACACAAACATGACAATAAGTTTGTGTGTTAATCGATCAGACTCCACTGTTGGAAAAATCCCTTTTGAGTGAGAATGTTCTGCATGCATGGTTTTATGTTGGCTTCTGGCACATCCATACAATTTTAAAAACGCCTACAGTTAGAGAGAGTTTGTTTTTATTGCATTTATTTTCCAATTCCTGAGCTCCCATCTGTAACAGGGAGCGATGTTGCGTCCCATTAATACACATCACAATAGATTATTAGATTCTGATAAAACAGAGGAGCCAAAATAGTTGGGGATCTTTTTTTTAATGGGCCCCGACTCATTACAAGTATGAATAGGTGGGCCTCAAAGCAGAAAAGGTTGCGAGTAGGGTATTAGGCAGTAAAAGAAAATTACCAGTCAAAAATAATATTTTATATAATCCTGATGAGTGCCACAGGCGCGAAGTCCCTCTAGGGGGGTCTGGGGGCATGCCCCCCCAGACAATTTTTGAAATTTAGACTTAATTTCCTGCATTCTAGGACATTTTCAGGGTGAAATGGCGTGTAATTTTTGATCAGAAATATTGCATATTTTTACTTTGTATTTTTTTCAGTTTCACTCCTGAATGTATCAGATGTATGTATGGTGTTTGATTTGGTAACAAAAGTGAAAAGAAAATAAACAACAATGAATTGTATATAATCTTTTGATCTAGTTACAGTATTGAATAAAAAAAAAAAAAAAACCCAACAGTATTCTATTTTACGTGGCACAAATTAAATCGCAGAATGTCTGTCACTGACTGTCATCCATAATATTTTGACCAAACTACTCAAAAATTAAAATTAACTTTGAAAGAACGGGAACTGAGTTTCTTTGGTTTACACAAAGATTACAGACGTCTAGGGGCCTGCAAGAATCGGTCGGCTGCTGCATCAAAGTCAAATTCCTGACGATCTAACTTTTCGTAGCTTTGTCTGATAAGCTGTTCCAGCCTAACTATACTTAATTTTGTTCTCAACTTGGTTTTGATCCTGTTCTGAACAGAAAAGACTCGCTCAGCCTCTGCATTGCCAACAAGCACACATATTGCCATTGACATGAGGTGAAACATGCTTGGATAGAGCCGCTGATTTGGCATGTTTGGACCTCCAAATATCATCTTCATGAGCTGAGTTGGTCTTGCAAAATGACCCTCTTCCTGCCATTCATCATCACCATCTGTTGAGAACCTGTTCTGGTATACTAGTCGCTTGAAGGCAAGAAATTCTCCTCTTGCCTGTCTGAGGGTCGCTATCCCAATCGATCGGACGGCGACCCCCCCCCGTCCTCCTAAACCCAGATGCGCCTCGCGCCTCTCAAGGCTCTCTCCCCCGACCTCCCAACACGCGCCTCCCGCGTCACGCCGTGCGAACGCCTCGGCCCACCCCCCGCGGACGCGCGCAGCTGCCGGTGGATCCTTCCACTCTGGCTGCCCGCGCGCGCCCCGGACCGGGACGAGACGGGGTCGCGGCCACGGGCGCGAGAGGCTCAGGCTGAGGCCGGGGGTCGGAACGACGAGAGGCCGCCTGAAGGGGAGGGCCCCTCTCCCTTTTTCGAAAACCCCATCCGAACGCGACCTCAGATCAGACCAGACGACCCGCTGAATTTAAGCATATTACTAAGCGGAGGAAAAGAAACTAACCAGGATTCCCTCAGTAGCGGCGAGCGAAGAGGGAAGCGATGAAATATTCTGATTTTTCATTTCAAGTTTTCAGTATTTTTCGTATTAAACTGTGTTTCTTACGATTTGTAAATGATGGCAGAACATAACTGGATTTATCGGATGACATGTGGGAGTATTCATGTGCGAAAATTTTCGGCATTATCGTCCGTTTCAGTATCCGTCTGTGTGTATACTTGCCCGTTGAAATCGGCAATCGCCCGTCAAATTTACGGGTGGACGGGTCTCTGCCTAATACCTTAGTTGCGAGCCCCTGCTTTACGTGATGGACTTCATGGAGGAAAAGGTCAGATGTCACAAACACTGGCCAGACACACAACGATCAACGCACGATGGCTGTAAAAACATGAAAGAAAATTTTTACAATACAGATCAGCAACAGTAGAAGGAAGGACAAGAGCCATCTTGATTAAGCAGGTTACTCAACAGAGATGCTCACAATCCTATTCAGTAGAGTGAAAGACAGGAACTCCAGAAGATCATCATAAGGTCAGGAGACACTGTGTTGAAAAGACTGAAAAAATAATACCTTGGAAGGTCTACAAAGGTGCGATCTATTCCACCATGACGCCAATTTTACTCTCTTGGCCGCTGTTTACAGATTGCTGTACCATCATCAGTATCTGAACATGTGACGGCAGGCTGAATGCTTTTCTGTTGCACCACTCAGGTGCCTAGAATATGCAGGACACATCAGCTGCCCAGTCAAACTTAAAATAAAGGCCAATATCCACTGGCTGTCTCTCTGAATGTAATACTCAGAGGCTGAATTCATTTTGCGTGGCAGGTGTCTCATCTCATTATCTCTAGCCGCTTTATCCTGTCCTACAGGGTCGCAGGCAAGCTGGAGCCTATCCCAGCTGACTACGGGCGAAAGGCGGGGTACACCCTGGACAAGTCACCAGGTCATCACAGGGCTGACACATACACTACGTTCAGACTGTAACCTGAAACGACCCATATCCGATTTGTTGTGAAATCCGATTTTTTTATTAGGCCGTTCACATTACCAATTATATGAGACTTGTATGCGATCTCCAATATGAACGGAAAACGACCCAAAAGTGTCCTGCATGCGCAAATTGACACGTAATAAGCACATCTACGTAATACGTAAACAAAAAAAAAAAGCGCACTCTTCAAGTTTGCGAGTAAAGCATGGAGATGAGGCGAGACCTGGCGATGTGGTTTTTGTGGCGGCGGCGGAACTCACACAATAATCTGATTAATGTGGGCAGCAGACTAATGAGACCGAAGGTGTCAAATTACTGGAAATTTCCAGAACAATCTTATAATCTTGTAATACAGGATGGTTTAAGTTATAAATCAGTTATGAGTGATTCCACGCTTATGGGTACTGAAATGGGGACATGAACTTATTTTTAAAAATTCACCTAAAACCATTTCTCTTTTTTTACCATCAGGTCACAAAACATGTAATCTTTAATGAATGATATGTTAAAAGATAACTTTAATTTTCTGAGATGTAATAAAAACATATTTATATGCCAAAGTCAGAACATAACAGAAGTGTTGTGGACATATATATTCTCAATTTTAACAATGTAGAATGACTTTTTGAAACATAGGAAGGTGATGTTTTAGCAAATATAATTAATAAACGTGTAGTAGAATAAACATATACACATTCTTTCAATAAGATTAACATGGTATATAGCTAGATTGTAATTAATTTGTAACAGACGCGAGATGGACAATCGTAACAGAAGTAATGTAACAGACATCATTTTGGAACTCATAGGCTTGACTTTGGCATATAAATATGTTTTTATTACATCTCAGAAAATTAAAGTTATCTTTTAACATATCATTCATTAAAGATTACATGTTTTGTGACCTGATGGTAAAAAAAGAAATGGTTTTAGGTGAATAAGTTCATGTCCCCATTTCAGTACCCATAAGCGTGGAATCACTCTTATAGAAACTGTTTTATTTAATCAGGCTAACAAATCAACATCCAGGTCCCTACCAAATCCACCATTAGCTTGATCAATTCTATAAAAAAGTCTATTTAAATTCTGAAAACTGTACAAAATGTTGTTTTCCACCAAAGAGGCGAGATTAGCCAACGCAGAATAGTGACGTTTGTCTCTTGTTGATGACGTGTAGGTCGCATGAATGCGACCTGTCCGGTCAGACTGCAGTCGCATGTGAAAATAACGGATATGCATCGGAATTAGGACCACATATCCATGTGAAAAAAATCGGATCTGTGTCGTTCAGATTGTCAATAACAAATCGGATACAGGTCGCATATGGGCAAAAAAAAATCGGATATGGGTCGTTTCAGGGTGCAGTCTGAACGTAGTCATTGACACAGACAACCATTCACACTCACATTCACACCTACGGTCAATTTAGAGTCACCAGTTAACCTAACCTGCATGTCTTTGGACTGTGGGGGAAACCAGAGCACCCGGAGGAAACCCACACGGACACGGGGAGCACATGCAAACTCCGCACAGAAAGGCCCTCGCCGGCCACGGGGCTCGAACCCGGACCTTCTTGCTGTGAGGCGACAGCGCTAACCACTACACCACCGTGCGTGGCAGGAATCACTGAATCGACCCTTTCTAGAATTTGACTCCGCACTGAAAGCGAGATGATGACTCGAGGACCTGACACAACATATATGAAAAGAAATAATGTGTGCATGCATGTGAGATATAAACCTACTTGTAACTTTCACCGCTTACTCCTTGATTCAAGCTAAGAGGAATACTTAGATAAGCTTTCATTCAAATACTGTTTTTATTTTTTTTGAATGATCAATTTTGTTGATGGACCCTTACATCGCAACTACAAGCAAGTTTATATTTAGAAGTGATTTTTTTTTTTAAACCAGTAAAAAGCAGTCATGGCTTTCACGGGTACTTAAACTGATTAGCTGACCCAGATCCATGATGAATCAATTCACTGAGTAAATATTTGGCAGCTTGCACTACTGAGTTCCAGCATGGCTAAATCTGTGTATAAAAAATATAAACGACTTTAAGCAGTCAGCCATTCTGATAAATCCCTTTGACAAACATTTGTTGAGCCCTGGCATTACCATACAAGCATTTGCTCCAACTCTTGTGATTAAATAGCTATGGGTTAACGTGAGGAGGAAAAAGAAGAAAGGAAAAGGGAGAAAAGGAGGGCAGTGTGGGACACGGAGTTAAAAAGAAAAAACATGGAGGGTAAATGTTGTTATAGAAAAAAAAAAAAAAAAAGACAGGGAAAGAGGAAGCGAGATTTCATAGAGGGAGTGAAATTTCTTCCAGTTGAACCGTACAAGTGTGCGTGTGTGAGATCATGGGGGTCAGGAAAAGTGACTCAGTGCAGACAGAATGACGTCTCTACGCCAACTCCTGCACAATCATCATCCCACACACTCATTCTGATGGTGGGAATGAAAGGCATACTTTACCTCACAATGCAAATGCTGCTAAAACGGAGTGGTGGAAAACTGGTAGTGTGATTGCTAGTTGCTGTATACGGCTACATTTTGTTGGTTAGCCACACATTAGCAAAAAATAAAACGCACCTACTTCTCAAGCATTTCTTTTCAAATCCCCATCAAATAAATGGGGTGTGTGTGTGTGAGAGAGAGAGAGAGAGATGCTCTTAGCAAGGGACAGACTGTATTCACAAAGTCTCCGCTCTCTTTCATTCACTTGCTCTTCGGTGTCCATCTCTTTGTGTGCATGTCTGTGTGTTGAGTGTAGTCAGTCCCTGGGCGGCTCTTTTCCCAGCACTGCAGACTAATCACACTATTTGAGGCGGGTATCCAGTAAACAGGCGTGCACGTGCACCCCCCCAATGCATACACAGATCTCTCACTATTGCCCTACTGATGTTCCCACGTTCCTCCTCCCTGTGCTTCTTCGTTCAATTGAATCCAATTCACTTTACTGGTAACAGCGTGCGTGTGTGTGTGCTTTGATAAAGGTTTGCTTACAGCGTGTATAACGAATGACACCACAAGTTTGTGTGTGTTTGTCTCATCTTTTGACTATCTGCGTGCGTAGCTGTGTCTCTGTCTCACTCCATCTTTCTCTTTCTGCCTGTCTATATCTCACTATCCGTGCCTCTCCATAGCCCCTTTTACAAAATATTTCTTTCTGCAATATTGGTGTCAAGAAGACACATCAATATTCCAGCTTTAGCGATTTACTTCGAACCAAATAAAGTCGGCATGAAGCCGTGCCAGTGTGTGCCATTACACTGTGAATCAGCGTTCCAAAACCAGAGGAGTGACATCACAAAGGAGTGTCAGCGTCAAGGGTGACGTGTTGACATCAGAAATATGAATATCCTGAGCCTATCGACATTGCTTTAAAATCAGCACCAGGTGAACTGAGAATTGAGATGCTTTTATTAGGTGTGCGCATTTATACCACTCTTTAAAGACAAGTAAAGCTGCTAGGCATCATATGCAACATGTAAATAATAACTTGAGTTAAATAAAAGCGAGAAAGAGAGAGACAGGTGCAAAGTGGAAGGGTGAAAGAAGAAGAGAAATGTGGAGAGACTCATGCAGTCAGTGTGTGCGCGTGTGCGCGCACAATCAGAAATATGTTGAGAAAGTGAAGAGAAGTAGGTGGTGATTTGAGGCAGAAAAGCAAGTAGACTTTTGTTTGAGACATTTGAATTTGTACCATTTTTGGAAAGAAGAACGTCAGTGTCAACCATATCACACCTCTGTCCTATTGTAGGTCAGAGGCAGAACAACACAGACCTGTTCTGCATTCGGACGTTTCAGACAGAATGCGAGACGGAATAAAGGGGTAAGCGATCTACCTCGAACAGGTTGTGTAAAAAGGGTTTGCGTTTTTTATCTGTTTGTCTCCATCATCGTCAGTCTACCTCCTCCTCTCCGCCTTTGCTTCCGTCTGCCTCTCCGCACCTCCCTCTGCCTCTCCGATTCCATCTGCCTCCATCCCCCCGCCTCCCTCTCCGCCGCTTCCGTCTGCCTCCATCCCCCCGCCTCCCTCTCTGCTTCCGTCTGCCTCCGCCTCCCTCTCCACGTCCGTCTGCCTCCACCTCCCTCTCCACGTCCGTCTGCCCGCCTGCCCCCCGCCTCCCTCTCTGCATCCATTTACCTCCATTGATCTCTCCCCACCTCCCTCTCTGCTTCTGTTTACCCCCCATCTACCTCGCCACCTGCCTCTCTACCCGTTTCCCTCCGCCTGCCTCTCTCCACGTCCCTCTCCATTTCTGTTGACCTCAGTCTACCTCGCCGTCTGCATCTCCCCACCTCCATCCGCCTCTCTCCAAAGCCCTCTTCTTTCCATTTACCTCAGTCTAACTCGCCACTTGCCTCTCCACACCTCCCTCTCTGCCCGTTTCCCTCCACCTGCCTCTCTCCAAGTCCCTCTGTTTGTTTACCTCCGTCTACCTCGCTACCTGCCTCTCCCCACCTCCCTTTCTGCCCATTTCCCCTCCACCTGCTTCTCTCCACATCCCTCCCTGTTTCTGTTTACCTCAATCTACCTTGCCACCTGCCTCTCCTCACCTCCGTCTCTGCTTCCATTTACTTCCCTCTGCCTCCATCTCCCTCTCCGCTTCCATCTGCCCCCCCACCTCCCTCTGCACTTCTATTTTCCTCATCACACCTGCCTCTCCACCTGTTTCCCTCCATCTCCCCATCTCCCTCTGTGCTTCTGTTTTCCTCTCTGCACCTGCCTCTCCACCCGTTTCTCCCCACATCTCCCTCTCTCCTTCCATCTGCCCATCCCCATCTGCCTCCCTCTCCGCACCTGCCTCTCTGCCTGTTTCCCTCCGCCTCTGCTTCTGTTTACCTCAGTCTACCTCACTGCCCGCCTCTCCCCGCCCACCTCTCCGCTTCCACCCGCCTGCCTCTCCCCACCACCCCAACTCTGCTTCTGTCTGCCCATCCCCATCTGCCTCCACTTCCAGCTACCTCTCCGCACCTGCCTGTTTCCCTCCGCCTCTACTTCTGTTTACCTCAGTCTACCCTGCCTCCCTCTCCACTTCCACCTGCCCACCTCCGCCTGCCTCCCTCTCTGCCAGTTTCCCTCCATCTCCCTCTGCACTTCTGTTTTCCTCTCTGCACCTGCCTCACCACCTGTTTCCCTCCATCTCCCTCTGCACTTCTGTTTTCCTCTCCACCCGTTCCCCCCCTGCCTGCCTCTCCCCACCTCCCTCTCTGCTTCCTTCTGCCCATCCCCATCTGCCTCCCTCTCCGCTTCTGTCTGCCTCTCTGACTGTTTCCCTCCGCCTCTGCTTCTGTTTACCTCAGTCTACCTCACTGCCCACCTCTCCCCGCCCACCTGCCTCTCCATCCCTATCTGCCTCCACTTCCGTCTACCTCTCCACACCTGCCTGTTTCCGTCTGCCCATCCCCATCTGCCTGTTTCCCTCCGCCCACCCTCGCCGCTTCCATCTGCCCCTCCCCACCCCCCCCATCTCCCTCTCTGCTCCCGCCCGCCTCCCCCCATCTCCCTCTCTACTTCCATCTGCCCATCCCCATCTGCCTGTTTCCCTCCTCCCACCTCTCCGCCCCCTCGCCGCTTCTGTCTACCCATCCCCATCTGCCTCTCTGCCCGTTTCCCTCCGCCCGCCTCCTCCCACCTCTCCGCCCCCTCCCCCATCTCCCTCGCCGCTTCTGTCTACCCATCCCCATCTGCCTCTCCGCCCGCCTCCTCCCTCTCCGCTTCCGCCAGCCTACCTGCCTCCCTCTCCACCCACGCCTCCCTCTCCCGACCACCGCCCATCTGCCTGCTCCTCTCCGCTTCCATCTGCCCCTCCCGACCACTGCCCATCTGCCTGTTCCTCTCCGCTTCCATCTGCCCCTCCCGACCACTGCCCATCTGCCTGTTCCTCTCCGCTTCCATCTGCCCCTCCCGACCACTGCCCATCTGCCTGTTCCTCTCCGCTTCCGTCTGCCCCTCCAGACCACCCCCCCATTTGCCTGTTCCTCTCCACCCGCCTCTCCCGACCACCCCCCATCTGCCTCCCTCTCCGCTTCCGTCTACCTCTCCGCCTCCCTCCATGTCTCCTTCTGTTCACCTCTGTCTGCCTCTCCATCGCTGCCTCCCTCTGTCTCCAACTCTCCCTCCCTGCAACTCCCTCCATCTCTTCCTCAGTCACCCTCTCCCTGCATATCTGCCTCCACCAGCCTAACAGTTTCCACCTCTCAGCCTCGGTCACCTTATCAGTGGCTCACTGTCTGCGCCAGTCTGCCTCTCCCACTCTCCACCTTCCTCTACCACTACCATCCTCTGTCCATCCCTCACTCCCTTTTCCACTCTGAAACAGCTTCCTGAGGCATGAAGTAACAGTAGACCAGTGCAGCCCATCTCATGGACACGTGGAATACTTGACTTTCCTATATTCTCTCTCTCTCTCTCACACACACACACTTCAACACCTTGTTTTTTGTGTCCCTGAAGTCAAGGCCGGAAACACGCAGAAGAATAGACCCCTTGCGCATGACGTTCCGCATCACATGATAATTACACCTAGGGGTCAAACAGACACTGTCTTTTGTGTAAGCAAGACTTAAATCTGTCTTCAATATGGTCCATTTTTGCGCTGTTTTTGGTTGTTCAAATCAAGAAATAGATAAAGGGTATTACCGTCTCCCTGCCATCAAGAAAAACGTTAAAGAGAAGCAAATGCTTCAAGAACAATGAAGAAATGAGTGATTAAAAAGAGAATACAATCAAAGGAGCTAAGCCTGTAAACTCCAGAGAAAATCGTCATTCTATTTAAAATGTATTTTTTTAAAAAATAGAAACTCGGAAGCGAGTATAGAAGCATTTGCTTCAGAATCTCGTTTTTTTTTTTCTGCTCGCGTTCGAGTTAGCTTCTTCATGAAAGTGTTTGATTTCCTTACAGGTGAAGCAGCTTCCTTATTCGACACAGAAAACCCAAACTGGTTTCAAATAACTCAGACATAACTCACTAAAACAAACAAACAAACAAACAAACAAACAAACAAGCAAACAAGCAAAACAAGAAGGAATAACATGCAATATATCCTGAAAGAACAGAAAAGATTAAGAGCAGAGAGCGCTGAAGCTTTGCTTCTGTTATCAGAGGAAATAAAGAAAAGAAAGCACAACTTTACTCATCACACACTTGTGAAATTTAATCTCTGCATTTAACCCATCTGAAGCAGTGAACACACACGAGCAATGAGCACACACATATACCCAGAGCAGTGGGCAGCCATGCTAACAGCACCCGGGGAGCAGTTGGGAGTTAGATGCCTCGCTTAAGGGCACCTCAGCCCAAGGCCGTCCCATATTACCCTATTTACATATTAACACAGTCCTGTGCAAAACGTCACCATGGAGCCAGAGTGTAGTAATGAGCCTACAGTTCAAGAGTGTTCTACACAAACAGACTGAACTCTACAACAGCTACATGCATGTGAAATGCAAACAAATCAACTAAGGCAAGAAAAACTATCCTGGATAAAATTGTTACTGTCCGTTACACACTTGACCTGTGTGACTCAGTTGTGCCTTTTGAATAGAGAATAAGTGAAGAGGGAACTGAACATTAACCGTTTATTGAAATTATTACAAGGGTGATTATAGTTACTATATGACTCTAGCTACAACTGGAATGTGCGGATTCTGTGAGCATTTGTAATTATTGTACCATCCACTATTAGATAAAATCTTACAATATTGTTTGAAAGTCTAAAGCAATATATTTTGTTATTTTACAAATAACACATCAGATATTGTTTTCACAATCATCATCATCATATACTGTAAATGATAGCGTGCAAATAACTCTAACTAGATGTCCATGGGGTTGTTGAGACATAGAGGGTTGGGAATACCATCTAGCCCAGGGGTTCTCAAACATTTGCAATCTGGGCCCCCCTTGACTGTAGCAAGTGTACTTTGAGCCCCTCCCCCTGAAAAAAGATAGATAAGCCATTATTATTATTAGGCTGGGTTTTTTTTTTACTGTTGTGTATTATTACAATGTTAGACAACACAGTCTGAGACTGAAAATGTTCAATTTTACCCTATATCCTTTTTAAAATTTCTGGATCCATGACGTGGTTCCAGATCACCTCCAAAATTTAAAGTTCTTCATACATGTCTTTGCCCAATCTAGTAAAATTTTCATGAAAATCTGTCTGTACATTTTTTCTGCAAAAGTTGCTAACAAACAAAACACATGAATGGAAAAAAAAAAAAAACAACTCTACCGGAGTACCGGAGGTAGGGCCCTCCTTAAAAAAAATCCGTTTCCTGTCCACCGGGTGAGCAAAAAAAAAAAAAAAAAATTCAGTCGGGGAGGGAGGGATTTTTTTTATTTATGAATAAGATAAGAAATCGAAATGCTGTGTTTGCTTTTTCTTTCAGTACATTTTTTATTACAAATGCAGACACATTTAATCAAATATGACAGTTTAAATCAACTGAAACTTGTACAAAAACTTTGTTAGCATTTTAAATGCTGACTGCAACACTGCAAAACTTTTACAAAGGTACTTAAAATGTCCGACACACAGACTTTTTGTAGTTCTAAATCGACCGTTAGGCCTAGTTCGGATGAAATTACACTATTAAAATGATCACTGAATGATTTGTTTTTCTGAGTTTTTACTATTTTGTTGTTCGCTAGAATACCATTTTGCGATTTCACACTTAAGCAAATGTTTGAAAACTCCGGATCTCCTTCCTTCATGGTGGCTGCCATTTTTTTGTGCCGCACAACGCATGCGCAGAGCTGATTCAGTTCTATATTCTGCACGGAATGCAGGGTTTTCCACAAGCGCCGGCTGCCGGCCATATAGCCGACTACACAATTAAGTCCAGCCGGCTGCTTTAATGACTTATTTTTGTAGTCCACAGGCTCTAAATATTAATTTTTGATTTTAATAAAATTAAATGTTTATCTAACGGACTGACAATAATGTCAAACTGAACCGCACTCATTTAAGTTGTGATTCGTGCTGTTTGTACCGATAATAACCACAAATTCCCCGCCGACTTCGTTGATCAAGGGAGAGTAACTCATCCGCAGCCCCGACACGCGGTGTGTGCGCGCGCGCTCAGCGGAGGCAGTAGTGTGTCGGGGCTGTCGGAGGGAACAGAAGCAGAGATAACGCTTTTTTTGTCTCCGGTAAACCAGTCTTCTCTCGTTCAATTACGTGCTGGCATCAAAAGACACCGTTGGTTGTAAATGAAACCAAACTGAGTGGTTGGAGTGTATTTTCATACACAAATGGAGAAATGTTCGCTGAGTGTTTGTGTAGCCACCACTGCAGACCGTTGTTGTTGTTAATTCATAGCATGCTCAGCTGCGTGAATGTGTCATGCACCGAAAATAAGAGATTTACAAGCCAGGAACGCCTCATGATGCAATACGCAAGAAAATAAAGATGATGATCTACTGCCATTTTACTTTGTATTTGGAGTAAAGTGAATAAATAAATGGTCCGTGGAAAATACATGTAATCCTGGGAACTGCGTGCACAGGAGTTTATTTTGTGTTTACTCCCCCCCCCGGCTGGCTACTTATTTGTCATGGCTGGCTAGTAGTACGAGCCTTAGTGGAAAGCCCTGGGAATGCGTAAATGTCAAGTTCGATTTTAGATTTACGAACCCGGAAAAAAAATGTGAAAAAAAAAAAAGTGCTTAGTTTGGAACCGGGTTTTCTGTTTCCACTGACAAAGACTCTGGGGCCAGAAAAACCGGTTCCAGGCTAGCACCAACTCTCTGCTGGGCCAGAGGAAAGAACCGCTTACGTCAGCGGGGGAGCGGGGGGGGGGGGGGGGGGGGGGGGGCAGGCAGAGTTGTTAAGACCAACAACAATAACAAGACTGCGAAAGATCACCATTTTTAAGCGACGAGAAGCAGCAGCTGTACAAACGCGAAGTCATCCATCATTATTATTACTGTTGTTGCTGCTGCTGCTTCCGTGTTGTTTTTGCTTCGATATTCGCACCAAGGTTTATGCAAACGTAGCGACGTAACTGACGTGGCTTCGCTTAGCACCGCGAGCTATCGAAAAGCAAACTGGTTCTCGGCTGGCTCGCGAGTTGAACGAGTTGTGAACCAGCATCAGCTCCGAACCAGCCCTGGAACTGATTTGGTGGAAAAGGGGTAAATGTAATTTATCATCTGAACTGCCTGTCGAAGCACAGACTGGAAGAGCGTTGGCATTTTTTTTTAGCTGCAAGTGCCTCGCAATGGATATGAAAGTTGCAATGGTACAAGTTCGACTCGATTGCACAGTGGTGTGTTTCCGATGTCTGCAATCTCGTGTACAAAAAAATAATAATCTCGTATAAAAGTTCTTTGCTGGAATTTCAAATAACTTCGTTTTCATTGGCTGGACTGAAGATGAAGACGTTCGTTATTTGTTGGTGCAACTGTAAACCAGTCCCTTGCATTTGCCACTGAGCGGTCTGTGACCACACGCCCCACTCGCCGAATATCTGCGCCCCCCCCCCCCAGTTTGAGAACCACTGATCTAGCCCACAGTTCAGATAGGAGTCCTTTGAGAGTAAATACTTTGGCTTTCACAATATTCTCTTCCCAAAAGCTGATGTCAGGAAAAATTCTTTACACAAAGAAGCTTTTCTTGCTTTTATAGGGGTTTCCCCCCCCCCACTGTTCTTCTATGATGGGACTCTTGGGGGGGGGGGGGGGGGGGGTATACTAGTGCATCTCAAAAAATTAGAATATTGTGAAAAAGTTCAATATTTTCCATCAGTTATTTAAGAAAGTGAAAATGTTATATTATATACTCATTACACAAACTAAAATGTTTCAAGCATTTTTCTATTTTAATCAGTATGGCATACAGTACAAAAAACACAAAAAAACCCATCTCAAAATATTAGAATATTTCATTTCAAGTTTGAGTCAAACAGTATGAACACTGTATCTCTCGGTCTAGTTCAGTACACACAACCACAATCATGGGGAAGACTGCTGACGTGACTGTTGTCCAGAAGATGATCACTGATGCCCTTCACAAGGAGGGTAAGCCACAAAAGGTCATTGCTGAAAAGGGTGGCTGGAAAAGGTGCACAAGCAACAGGGATGGCCGCAGTCTTGAGAGGATTGTCAAGAAAAGTCGATTTAAGAACTTGGGAGAGCTTCACAAGGAGTGGACTGAGGCTGGTGTCAGTGTATCAAGACCCATCACGAACAGACATCTTCAAGAAAGGGGATACAACTTTTGCATTCCTAATATCAAGCTACTCCTGAGCCAGAGACAATGTCAGAAGTGTCTTATCTGGGCTAAGGAGAGAAAGAAATGGACTGTTGCTCAGTGGTCCAAAGTCCTCTTTTCAGATGAAAGTACATTTTGCATTTAATTTGGAAATCACGGTTCTAGAGTCTGGAGGAAGAGTGGAGAGGCACAGAATCCAAGGTGTTTGAAGCCCAGTGTGAAGTTTCCACAGTCTGTGATGATTTGGGGTGCCATGTCATCTGCTGGTGTTGGTCCACTGTGTTTTATCAAGTCCAAAGTCAACACAGCCATCTACCAGGGGATTTTAGAGCACTTCATGTTTCCATCTGCTGATGAGCTTTTTGGAGATGCTGATTTCCTTTTCCAGCAGGACTTGGCACCTACCCACAGTGCCAAAACTACCACCAAATGGTTTGCTGACCATGATATTACTGTGCTTGATTGGCCAGCCAACTTGCCTGACCTGAACCCCATAGAGAATCTATGGGGTATTGTCAAGAGGAAGATGAGAAACACCCGACCCAAAAATACAGATACACTGAAGGCCACTATCCAAGCAACCTGGGCTTCAATAACACCTCAGCAGTGCCACAGACTGATCACCTCCATGCCACACCGCACTGATACAGTAATTCATGGGAAAGGAGCCCCAACTAAGTATTGAGTGTATAAATGAATATACTTTTCAGAAGTTGGACATTTCTGTATTGTAAATCCTTTTTTTGATTGATCTTAGGGAATATTCTAATAATTTGAGATACTGGATTTCTGATTTTCATGAGCTATAAGCCATACTCATCAAAATTAAAACAAAAAAAGGCTTTAAAATATTTCACTTTACATGTAATGAATATAGAATATATGAAAGTTTACCTTTTTGAATTAAATTATGAAAAAAGGAACTTTTTCATGGTATTCTAATTTTTTGAGATGCACTAGTAGTCTAACACATAGCTAAGGCTAATGCTAGACTACAAATCTGCACGGTCATTCCAGTCGTTTTGAGGAATTTTGTACGGATCATAACCACTAATAAACTAAAATTTCTCCATATATAATCATTTGCTTCTTTCTGACTTAGATTATCCAAATATCCAGTAGTAGAGCTTTTTTTTTTTTTTTTAGTTTTCTTCGGACAACAACGACAGATGCTGGACACCTTCACTTGGCTTCAGTACGTGAATGGTATATCAACAAAAAAGTTTGCCTGTCCCCCAGGTATAGGGTAGCGACGGTTGCTAACATTAATGTGACGTCATTGCAAAGGGTCTATACATATGCAGATCCACAGAAGTCTTCACACTCCAATGAAAGTGGCTGCTTTGTTTGTCTGTCTACTTTGTGTCAGACATTCTACCCACAGACTCTTCTTTTTAATATCATCAAATATTAATCCTGATGGTCATTATTCTTGTTTCTCCAACTTAGGTTCATTAAAAACACACCGTAGTCATGCACTTCATTTGCCTCCTTCACACACACACACACACACACACACACACACACACACACACACACACACACAGGGCCTGTTGTCTTATCTGTCTTTGGACTATGATTTTCCAAGGACACCCATTCCCTAACTGCTGCTTCCTTAAAGCAGATATACAGAACCTTTTATTTTTAAATACATTTCTGAGTGGATAGTATCTCCATCCTTGACTCTTGTATGCTGCATAAATGGGATTTTATTCATACTTTTTTTTTTTGAGAGTTAAAAATCGACCGCAAAGTTGGCATTGGAGCTGCCCCGCTGAGCCAGCCAGCCCTGAGTGCGTGACGTCACAGCAGCAACCAGTTTTAAGGCCGAGGCCATTGACAGCTACAGACCAAAGTCATATCAATAAAAATTTATGGTGAAAGTAAGAAATACCGTTAGCGACTTGCTCAACTAAGACTGATTTGACTTCAGTGATTGTGGGTTGACCCTCATTAAAACAGGATGGGTGTTATAACTTATGCAGCATACATGTACATGCATGCATTTTTCACTGATGAAACGTAAAAGGCTAATTAAATAATCAGATGAACTGAGACAATCACATTCTGAAGCAAATTAAATAATCTTATACTGGTAACTTAAACACACAATACAAGTTACATGTATTAATCTAAATGCAGGCAAACAACGTTTTTGTTGTTTTGTATCCAAATGAGAGTCGGAGCTTACCCATCTTTGTTCTCGCTTCTTGAAGGCCGATTGTTTCAAAACAATCGGACTTTCAGTTGTTCGTTCAGTTCTCTGTTCATTCACTTCTTCCATGCAAGGGCGAGATATTGCTGCTGAGGCAAACCTATCCAGCGGAAAAATCAGACGGCTGCTCCATTCATTCTCCATACTGAGTACTCTGCCATTACTGCTCAGCTCAGGCAATTACTAAAACCCAGGACGTCACTGGTTTTAGCAACAACCGCGGGGAGGTCACTGTCAGAGCAATGAGTCACATCCCGTTCCGTCCCGGGTTTTACCAACAACCCTCGGCTCTCACTCCAGGAGAACTGGTGAAACTGAACTTGCTTTCCTTTTTAAAAAGATAGGATAAATAAAATAAAAACTTTTCTTTTCTTATAATTTTATTTAATTGTTGGTACTGCACCCTTTCAATACGGGCTTATAACCAATGCTCCTGAACAGGTCAGAGGTTTCGTACGTGTCCTCAGTAAATGTGCAGAGCAGAGGAGAGACCACTTCATAGGTGCCCAATGTGCCCATGAACTTCTCACAAAACACGTCCAAATCTTTGCAGTTTGAACATTCTTGGGCCACGAATGCAACGTAAATCCACCTTCTCCCTTGTTGCTGCACTGGCCAGTAACACATCTACAACCCCGATTCCAAAAAAGTTGGGACAAAAGTACAAATTGTAAATAAAAACGGAATGCAAATGATGAAGTTTCAAAATTCCATATTTTATTCAGAATAGAACATAGATGACATATCAAAATGTTTAAACTGAGAAAATGTATCATTTAAAGAGAAAAATCAGGTGATTTTAAATTTCATGACAACACCACATCTCAAAAAAGTTGGGACAAGGCCATGTTTACCACTGTGAGACATCCCCTTTTCTCTTTACAACAGTCTGTAAACGTCTGGGGACTGAGGAGACAAGTTGCTCAAGTTTAGGGATAGGAATGTTAACCCATTCTTGTCTAATGTAGGATTCTAGTTGCTCAACCGTCTTGGGTCTTTTTTGTCGTATCCTCCGTTTTATGATGCGCCAAATGTTTTCTATGGGTGAAAGATCTGGACTGCAGGCTGGCCAGTTCAGTACCCGGACCCTTCTTCTACGCAGCCATGATGCTGTAATTGATGCAGTATGTAATTTGGCATTGTCATGTTAGAAAATGCAAGGTCTTCCCTGAAAGAGACGTCGTCTGGATGGGAGCATATGTTGCTCTAGAACCTGGATATACCTTTCAGCATTGATAGTGTCTTTCCAGATGTGTAAGCTGCCCATGCCACACGCACTAATGCAACCCCATACCATAAGAGATGCAGGCTTCTGAACTGAGCACTGATGACAACTTGGGTCATCCTTCTCCTCTTTAGTCCGAATGACACGGCGTCCCTGATTTCCATAAAGAACTTCAAATTTTGATTCGTCTGACCACAGGACAGTTTTCCACTTTGCCACAGTCCATTTTAAATGAGCCTTGGCCCAGAGAAGACGTCCGCGCTTCTGGATCATGTTTAGATATGGCTTCTTCTTTGAACTATAGAGTTTTAGCTGGCAACGGCGGATGGCACGGTGAATTGTGTTCACAGATAATGTTCTCTGGAAATATTCCTGAGCCCATTTTGTGATTTCCAATACAGAAGCATGCCTGTATGTGATGCAGTGCCGTCTAAGGGCCCGAAGATCACGGGCACCCAGTATGGTTTTCCGGCCTTGACCCTTACGCACAGAGATTCTTCCAGATTCTCTGAATCTTTTGATATTATGCACTGTAGATGATATGTTCAAACTCTTTGCAATTTTACACTGTCAAACTCCTTTCTGATATTGCGCCACTATTTGTTGGCGCAGAATTTGGGGGATTGGTGATCCTCTTCCCATCTTTACTTTTGAGAGTCGCTGCCACTCCAAGATGCTCTTTTTATACCCAGTCATGTTAATGACCTATTGCCAATTGACCTAATGAGTTGCAATTTGGTCCTCCAGCTGTTCCTTTTTTGTACCTTTAACCTTTCCAGCCTCTTATTGCCCCGTCCCAACTTTTTTGAGATGTGCTGCTGTCATGAAATTTCAAATGAGCCAATATTTGGCATGAAATTTCAAAATGTCTCACTTTCGACATTTGATATGTTGTCTATGTTCTACTGTGAATACAATATCAGTTTTTGAGATTTGTAAATTATTGCATTCTGTTTTTATTTACAATTTGTACTTTGTCCCAACTTTTTTGGAATCGGGGTTGTACATGGCATGGCGATAACTTAGTTCAAAATGGAGGATCGGAGTTGCAGTCAGCTCTGTGTTTTAGTATAGCGGAAATGGTGATGAGACCAATAGACTTCCTGCTGTGACGTTATGGACGTCAAGGTCATTGACTCAGTCCGCTACCTATATGAAAATCACTTTAAATGTAAAAATTACTATTAGATTGATTGTTGACGCTTAAAACTATTCCTGTGCCATTCTTGAGGTCTCAAGGCATTTATAAACAAAAGTGATACCATGGTTGTGCGAATCTCTTTTAACTCAAATGTTTGACAAAACACACCCCACAGACACGCATAATTTTCACATACACCTTAAAACATTAGCTATACAGATAACATCCCACGAACACATTCCGCTTCTCAGTGTTCTTCCACTCGTCATTCTCTCAGTCCTTCTCCTCATCAGATAGAATGAGGCAGTAAGACACACACGCACACACGAGCATAAGAACTCTCCTTTGAGAAACAGAACGGTGGTCTGTAAATCAAATATAAATGTACAGCTGTCAGAGAATTCACCAAAGCTTTGTAAAAGCTCAGTAGCATAATAGCGCCGGTCCAGGTAAGCAATTAACATGACTGAAGGACAGTCAGCTTTTAATGTTTAATCATTACTTCATGACCATAAAGACAACAATTTTTTTGTTTCTTCAAGGTGTGTCACATAGCACTTTTAACTCGTGGCATTTATTCTGGAAAAATGAGAGTTGTAGCAAAACTATAAAACACCCACTGTTCTGCCTATTCATCTTCATTTTGGTTTTCTGGTCAACTTTTCTCGTCTTCCTTTTGAAACCGCAAGTCTGATTTCTACAGCCTCATTATTCTTTCCTTCATGAATTCATGAAGGAGAAGGCTGCTAAGTAGGCGAAGACTACATCCACACTAATAAGTTTTAAAATGAAAATCTCCATCCAGATGAGTGTTGTATCAGAAACACTCTCCATCCATTCTAACATGTCTGAAAACACATCACATGACCATTTACATACACTTAGCGTGTGCATGCTGATAGAAACGGTTGATGCCGTTTGTTTTCTTCCTGGAAAAGGGTCACTTGACAGAATCAGGGAAGGATATGTAGTGACTGATAAGACCCAATAAGGAAGCGAACTTGACTTGACTCCGATGTCTCTGCGTCACTGCTTCCAAACGTCTCCGTTTTCACCAGTCTACACTCAAACGTTATCCCAGAATTTTCAAACTAAAATGACACCAGCATTTTGGAAACAGCATTTCCAAAAGTTTCCATTTTAGGGGCTTGAAAACTCCAGAGTAGTCCAGACACCAGGTGTAAATATAGCAAAAGTGATGTGGTTTAAAACTCAAACGTACTGGTGTGGACGTAGCCTAAAACTGCCCATGTTTCCACCCAGTTACGAAGGGTAGTGCTGGCTCAATGTTTAAGGTTAACCCAGTGTTTTCCCTACCATTATACTGGGGGGGGTGAAGCATTGGTACTGTTAGAACCAGAAAAGGTTATAGTTTTATGAGCAACTTAGTTCTGGAGGTGAACCCTAACAATTTCCTGGCTGCTGCGCACAATGCATATGGCACAATGTGCCACCCGCTCCTGCTGGCTCCAGCACTGAAAGTGAAAGTGCTCATTTATTGCCATTATTTAGTCTTGTGCCTACCAAGTGAGGTTACAAAGATAATTACAAAGAGACACTGCTTTATGTAGGTGCAATTAGTAATTAAGTGATCAATCTCATTAAATCAGTCTCACTGAATCGGTCTCATTAATTAATACCATTAATTTTGGTGCTTAATAATAAATTACCAAACAGTTAAATTATGGTATATTCCAAATTATTATCACTTACCATATTACATAACTCATATGCACCTTGGAATTCTTTTGACATTGGGTGACTTCAAAAATATCGGAACAACAAATAAACACCCACAGTTTCAATAATTAATTGAATTTATTATAACAAAGATAAAATGAATAATGGCAGTTGAAATCTTCAAATAGTCAGCAGCAAACAGTGAGATGTGTGCGTCCATAGGAATGATGTGTGAGAGTGATTGGAATCTTATCTGAGGTGTGGGGGGTCTTGACCACGTGTTTCTAAATAGAACAAAAGAGTTAGCTTTGGTTGCTAGCTAAGATGTGTTTGTGTCTACATGGTGGAAACAAAAGAATTAGCTCTGGTAGCTAACTCCACGCACGTGTGAGAGAGTGAGTGAGAGAGGCCTGTGGCCTACAACAACAGAATTAGCTCTGATTGCTAATTCACTAGCTTATACATTACTAAATCCACTGAAATCTTGATGAGGTCAAGATATGTGTAAGAATGAAATTAAGAGTGTTAGAAAGGATTAGAGAAGCATGCAAAACCTATCTATTAAACAATTGCGAGATCAAAACAAAATAGAACAATCAATTCAAAACCGAGTGTCTACAGTGTACACAATTAAACCGTTCCTGAATTTAATTCACACTCCTTAATAAAGCTAATTCCTAAGACTAGTCCTTATGCCCAAAATTTGCCAGTCTTACTTAGTATCTTGCCTCTATGCAAGATTATGAAGAGATGTTCCGAGACTTTTTGGAGTTTCTCCGTTGTGGAGCACGTGAGTCGCTTCCATGGAAAGCAGAGGATTTCTTGGTCCGAACGCTTCGTAGTTCGTGGGAAGAAAGTCTCTGATTAAAACGATGTGCACAGCGCTTTGTTAGAGGGAGCTGGTCGCCTCTAACTTTAAAATTAAACTGCTTGGGCGGCAGTTTGTAAGTACTTATAAGGAACAAATGAAAAACCGGTTGTAACTCGACTGAGTTAAAAATCGCGCGATTCTGGAGTCTACCGTGGCCAAGGGTAAACAAAAAACGCACTGAATTCTTACTTGCAAAGCAGACGTCTGTATCTTGGATGCTCTGGTGAGCGGGCCTCTTTATCTCTGCAGAACGCGATGGTCACGACAAGTTTCACAGCACCAAAGAGAAAGACGGAAGTGTTGCGCAGTTACTTATGGCTTCCTGGAGGATGTGACGTAGGAAATCCCGCCCAGGCGTGACATAGGTCAACGCGGAAGTTGGCTGATGGGAAATGTAGTTCTTAAAGGGACTGTACCTACACTTTATCATAACTGAAAGTTGAACACCAAATTAATTAAAAAAAAAAAAAAAGAATAAGCAAAGTATGATTTGTACCATGTATCAACTTCCTGGGTTCCAGAAAACCACTGGAGCAGTTGTTGCTCTTCTTCACGAGTAACTTGGCTTGCATATTCATCCGCCTCTTTCTCCATGGCTAGAGGTTCTAAATCATCCTCAGACAACCAACCAAAGACTGAGGACGAATTTGAAGAGCTTTTATTGTCGTTTTCAAAAGAAATCAGTATCAAGAATGCATGGCATTGCAGAGAATAGTATAGAGTCTGTGTGGACACAAAAGAAGGCAGTGGCACATATGACTTCACACATGCAGCGCCACTGACCTGTAAATTGCTGCGATCTAATAATGGCGGGCAAACCTTTAATGATTTTTGGAGCAGAATTCAGATGCAAAAATATTTTTCAAACCAATTTTTTATTTATCTGTGAACTTTACAACTTATTTGAGCATATCACACACAGAAAACCTGGGATTGTGGGATGGAATTTTTGTTAGGCTAGCACTTTAAATTAGCTAACGTTATGTTACGGACATTCACAGCGAGATCATGTTGGAATATGATTTCACTTTGTAAACATCTTCAAGTTAGCTAGCCATAGAAAATGGCATTTTTACATGTTCTTTCAAACAAGCACAGTCAGCCTACTACTGTACTTCACTCAACCATAAATCAAGAGTAGTGATAGGCAGTGGAGAGGCGAGTGAACAAGGAGTCATCAGGAGATGACATATCCCCCCGGCCCCCACAGGAAAATTTGGAGTGGGGTTTCATAAGTTTCATAAACTCATTTTTTGTGAAAAAATTCCTAATAGTTTTTGGAGTTATGCTCCGGAAACTAAAACAGACAGACAGACAGACAGATAGCTATATCCCCCCAGGGGGATAAAAATTACAGAAAGAAGAAATAAGCTATCAGATTTTCTAATTAGAATTATAAATCAATTTGAACTATAAATTGTTCATATGCCATTTTAATCTCTAAATCATTACAGTATAACACTTTCCATGAAAGTATTTTTATTTGGAAATTATTTCGATTCTGTAACTCAGCAGGGACAGCTACCGCAGGTGATAGACAGGAAGCAGGAACAGCATGTAGAAAGTGCAGAGGTGAGCCAATTACAAATTACAGAATCAAGCAATAAGGTATGAGAGGCTGTGGTACAGATGGGTGACAAAACCAAAATGAAGGTGTCTTAGTAGTGAGGCCACCATGAGTCTCCAGAATATCTTCAGTGCTCCTTGCCAAGTCTGTGGAACTATATTGGAGGGATGACCTTTCCTCCAAGATATTCCCTCATTCATATACAACCTTTATTTAATCAGGTAATTTAATTGAGATCAACATTTCTTTTGCAAGAGAGACCCGAGTACAGCAGATAGACCTTGGGTATGGGTATCTGAAAAACTTCAAGCATATACGCAGAACCATGGCCTTACTTTTTGTTTATAAATGCCTTGAGATCTCAAGAATGGCACAAGAATAGTTAAGTGTTAACAATAAATCTACTGTAATATAGTCATTTTTACAATTAAAGTGATTCATATAGGTAGCGGTCTGAGTCAATGACCTTGACGTCCGTGATGTCACAGCAGGAAGCGCATCAGTCTCATCGCCATTCCCGCTATACTAAAACACAGAGCTGACTGCAACTCCGATTCTCCATTTTGAGCTAATTTATCACCATGCCATGTAGATGTGTTGCTGGCCGGTGCAGAAACACAACAGAAGGTGGATTTATATTGCATTCACGGCCCAAGAATGTTCAAACTGCAAAGATTTGGACGAGATTTGTGAGAAGTTCACGGGCACATTGGACGCTGATGAAGTGGTCTCTCCTCTGCTCTGCACATTTTACTGAAAACTTGTACGCAACCTCTGATCTATTGAGGAGTGTTGGCTATAAGCCCGTATTGAAAGAGGGTGCAGTACCAACAATTAAATAAAACTACAAGAAAAGGAAAGTAAGTTCAGTTGCACCAGTTCTCCTGGAGTGTGAGCCAAGGGTTGTTGGTAAAACCCGGGACGGAATGGGACACGTTATCACTCGGGCAGTGACCTCCCTGCAGTCGTTGCTAAAACCGGTGACATCCCGTCCCGGGTTTTAGTCATTGCCTGAGCCGAGCAGTAACGGTGGAGTACTCAGTATGGAGAAAACGGAGAATGAGTAGAATAGAATTGAATAGAATGCCTTTACTGTCACTATACACATGTACAATGAGATTAAAGCATCTCCAATAACAGTGCAAACAGCGTGGAGAGAGAGAGAGAGAGAGAGAGAGAGAGAGAGAGAGAGAGAGAGAAAAAAAGGGGGGGGGGGTGTAAGGTGCACAGTCCTGAGGTGTATGTGTTGTGTTACACATTATGGAGTGAGGTATTGCTCATTGTACATTATAAAGTATTTCACAGAGAGAGTCACATTATAAAAGTATTGCACATTATAAATTATTGCACGAGAGAGTCACATTATAAAATAAAATATTACACATTATGAAGTATTGCAAGGTAAGGTGCACAGACTTGGTGTATGTGCTGTGTGTAAGGTGCACAGTCCTGAGGTGAATGTGTTGCGTTTCACATTAGGGAGTGAGGTATTGCACATTATAAAAAAGTATTGCACAGAGAGAGTCACCTTATAAAAGTACTGCACATTATAAATTATTGCACGAAGAGAGTCACATAGTAAAATAAATAGACTATCAAGTCAGAGCATATCCGAGTTCAGGGCGGTTATGACTTTTGGAAAGAAGCTGTTTTTGAATCGATTTGTCTTTGTCCTGATGCACCTGTAGCGCCTCCCTGAGGGCAACAGGTCGAACAGATCAAAGCCAGGGTGGGAGCTGCCCTTGATAATGTTCTTAGCTCTGCTAAGGCAGCGGGAGGTGTAAATGTCCATCAGGGAGGGGAGAGGGCAGCCAATGATCTTCTGTGCTGCCTTGACTACCCTCTGGAGCCTCTCCCTGTCTACAGCAGTGCAGCTGCCGTACCATACTGTAATACAGTACGTCAGCAGGCTCTCGATGGATGAGCGGTAGAAGGTCAGCAGCAGGTTGGAGTTTAGGTTGTACTTCCTGAGGACTCTCAGGAAGTGTAGCCGCTGCTGAGCCTTCTTAATGACTGCTGTAATGTTTACTGACCAGGAGATGTTGGCAGAGATGAGGACGCCGAGAAACCGGAAGGTGTGGACCCTCTCCACATACTTGTTGTTGATGTAGAGGGGGGCTAGGTCGGTGCTGTGCTTCCTGAAGTCAACAATGAGCTCTTTGGTTTTCAGAGTGAGGTTATTTTCTGAACACTAGGCTGCCAACTTCAGGACCTCCTCTCTGTAGGCTGCCTCGTCTCCCTTTGAGATGAGTCCGACCACTGTGGTGTCAACAAACTTGACAATAAGGTTGTTGTTGTGGGTCGGACTACAGTCGTGGGTGTAGAGGCAGTACAGGAGGGGGCTCAGCACACAGCCCTGTGGAGAGCCGGTGCTCAACGTGCGGGTGGAGGAGAAGTGGGGGCCAAGTCTCACAGTCTGGGGCTGGTTGGTAAGAAAGTCCTTTATCCAGGCACATGTGAGAGGGGGGAGGCCGAGAGTGTCCAGTTTACTGATAAGAATGTTCGGGATTGTGTTGAAAGCAGAACTGTAATCCACAAAGGAGTATGCAGACGTAGCTCTGCTGCTGCTCCAGGTGGTTCAGTACAGAGTATAGAGCTACGGCGATGGCGTCCTCTGTGGATCTGTTTGTGCAATATGTGAACTGGTAGGGGTCGAAGTCTGGGGGGAGGTGGTCCTTGATGTGCTGAAGAATTAGTCTCTTGAAGCACGTCATGATTACCGGAGTGAGGGCCACAGGATGGCAATCATTCAGGCTGGTGATGGGAGACTTCTTCGGCACCAGGATTATTGTTGGTGATTTTAGGCAGGGCAGGATGACTGCCTAAGCCAGGGAAGGATGACTGCCTAAGCCAGGGAGAGGTTAAAAGATCCTGGTGAAGGTAGGGGCGAGCTGGTGGGCACACGCTCTGAGCACCTGACCAGGTACTCCATCTGGGCTGGCAGCTTTCTTGGGGTTCACTGCCAGGAGCACCCGTCTGACATCGTGCTCCTGTATAGTGAATGGGGTGATGTATGAACTGTGTGGTGGTGGGGGCAGGGCTGGAGCAGATGAGTGCTGCTGAGATGTTTCAAAGCAAGCAAAGAAGCAATTTAGCTCCTCTGCTAGCGGCGCACTCCAGTCTCCTGTTGACGCATCACAGCCTTTGAAGTTCATGATGTCTTGTATGCCCCGCCACACCTCCCGTATGTTGTTGCTGGACAGGTGGGACTCTATACGCAGCCTATGGTCCACCTTGGCTTTTTTAATTTCTCTTTTTAGATCAGCTCGAGTGGCACTGTACAGAGCTCTGTCACCTGACCTGAAGGCAGCGTCGTGAGCCCTGAGGAGTGAGCGGACCTGGCTGGTCATCCAGGGTTTCTGGTTTGGGAAAACCCGGATGTTTTTATCCACAGTCACATTTCTGATACAAAACTTGATAAAGTCCAGTACCGTTCCTGTGAATGTCTCCAGCTTCTGGTGTTCAAATAAGTCCCAATCTGTCCATTTAAAGCAGTCCTGTAGTTTGGAGAGTGCGTTGTCAGGCCAGGTTGTGATAGTCCTTGTGGTGGGCCTGGCTCTGCGTCTGAGGGGGGTGTAGGCTGGGGAGAGCAGGAAGAAAAGATGGTCTGACTGGCCGAGGTGGGGGAGGGGTATGGCTCTGTACGCGTGCTTGATGTTGGAGTAAACATGATCCAGAGTGTTCTCCCCTCTAGTAGAACACTTAACATGTTGGTAAAACTTCGGCAGTACAGTCTTTAAGTTGACCTTATTAAAAAGTCTCCTGCGATTATGTGAACACCATCGGGGTGGGCCCGCTGCTGTTTGTTTACGGTGTTCAGCAGGAGAGAGCGCACGGTGTTTACACTGTCATCGGGTGGAATATACACAGCTGTGACAATCACCACAGTTCACTCTCTCGGTAGAAAAAAAAGCCGGCATCTTACAGACATGTACTCGAGGTCTGGGGAACAGTGTTTATCTATAATTGTTCCGTTGTTACACCAATTATCATGCATGTAAATACAGAGCCCCCCTCCTCTGCTCTTACCGGAGTCCTCAGTCCTGTCCCAGCAGAGCAGAGCGCGACGTGCTAGCTGCAAGCTAGCATCGGGTATTTCCGGATGAAGCCAGGTTTCGGTGATAATTAAAACACAGCAGTCCCGAACATAGCGATTTCCAGCGAGTTGTAATTCCAGATCATCCGTTTTATGCACCAGAGATCTGGCATTGGAGAGATACAGGCTCGGTAGAGGTGGCTTGTGTGGTTGTTTTCTTAAGGCCAATTTATGCTGACAACCCAGTCCTCGCAGACGGCATCGCAGACAGTGTCTGCGTAGCCCCCACACCTTCGCAGACGCTCTGCGAGCACCTCCCAAAAATTGTGACCACCGCAGAAGCCTCGCAGACAGTGTCGCAGACAAGAGGGCTTCGATTGATCCACTCTACATCCGCTGTACACGCACTTCCGCTTCCCTACTTTCCCGGTTTGGTTTGTTTTCACGACCGCCATTTTTAAAAACACGAGCGAAGATGGAGCAGCACGAAGAGCGGGTGATCGAGGAAGTGAGGAAGTACGTACATCTATACGACTCCAGTTCTAGTCATTATAAGTAACCGGAGGAGAGCAATTCCAGCGTTATGGACGTGACGAACTCAAAATGGCGACAAATGACCCAGTGCATGTTTTATTGTCTTCCGGTATTTAAACAGGTGTTGCATATTTTAAGGCTGTACCATACTGGAGAAGTGATGGAACAAGAACAATTCCCATAGTACATCTAGGGCATGCCAGAAAATGCCAATAAAAGATGCGTTATGGATGTGACAGAAAAAGTATCACTTTTCTTGGGTGACTGTACATTTTTATCAAACTCTGAAATTGTAAACCTAATGTCGAAATGGAGATATCCATTTGATAGAGCGGTCCAAGGTGAATATTAAAAAAAATTTGTTTAAAATATTTTGTATTTCATGCAGAGTTTCGGAAGGAAACGTCGGCATTATGGATGTGACGAAATTCCGTTATGGATGTGACGCGTCTGAAATAGACATGGCATATGTTTAGAAAATCAGCAATTTAACCACCATAACCCTTTGAAAAACTCTCTAAATATCAGCTAAAACTATCAAAGTTCTTAAATAATATTTAGGATGGCTATTGTTTTGCTGTTTTGTGGATTTTAGCATACATTTCTGTGGCTTGTGGCAATAATATAGAATTGTACATGATCAAAGTTGATTTTAGCTTGGGGTTTACATTATAAGAAAGAAAGACTGACAGTGACATATTAGGTGATCAAAATATTTATGTATGTATTTATTTGTTTATTTATTTAGTACAGGCCTAGGTGATATCTCTGGGAGTGGTTTTGATGTATTGCATGTTGCTTTATTTTTGCATGGTGAGGTTGACATTTACATGGAATTGCCCAGGATAAACACTCCACTAACCACACCCACCAACTACTCCTAGCGATTTCGCGACTTCGCGCCCCCTTGCGTTGTGGCAGTGAATAACATCGCGCACGCCTATTACTCCCCGCTCAACGATAAATTACAACTGTCTGCGAAAAGCTATCTGCGAAAGCCTTGTCGCAAGAGCATGCAGAGGCCTTTAGCCTTAGCATAGCACTAGACCTGCGGCCCCGCTTCTGCTTCCTCTCCCTCCTCCGTCTGCGCCGCCTCCTAGACCTGACAACAATCCACGGAGAGCCCGGCGGTCTCCCTAGGTCATCTGGGATGTTATGCTTGTTGTGAAAGTCGCTCGAAACAGATATCTGGTGTTGGTCACCAATGACCAAAAGTGTCTGGCGGGTGTACCGGATGTTCGCAGAACCAATGGTGCACAAACAAGCAAGAAAGAAATATAAAAACAAACAAACAAAAAAAAAAAAGGAGCACTGAAAAGGAAAGCCGTGAGCCGCTGCAACCACGCGCCCCACCATCTTGGATAGTAGTAGATAGGAGTAGACCAGCCATCTGATTTTTCCGCTGGATATGTTTGCCTCAGCAGCAATATCTCACCCTTAAGTGGAAGAAGTGAATGAACAGAGAACTGAACGAACAACTGAAAGTCAGTGTTTCAAAAACAATCGGCCACAAGAAGCAAGAACAGACGGGTAAGCTCCGACTCTCATTTGGATACAAAACACCACCACTAGTAGTTTACCTGCATTTAGATTAATACATGTAACTTGTATTGTGTGCTTAAGTTACCGGTACAAGATTATTTAATTTGCTTCAGAATGTTATTGTCTCAGTTCATCTGATTATTTAATTAGCCTTTTATGTTTTATCAGTGAAAATGTATGCATGTACATGTATGCTGCATAAGTTATAACACCTATCCTGTTTTAATGAGAGTCAACCCACAATCAAAGAAATCAAATCAGTCTTAGTTAAGCAAGTTGGTAACGGTATTTCTTACTTTCACCATAAATTATTTACATGACTTTGGTCTATACCTATCAAAGGCCTTGGCCTTAAAACTGGTTATCGCTGTGATGTCACGCACTCAGGGCTGGCTGGCTCAGCGGGACAGCTTGAATGCCAACTTTGCGGTCGATTTTAACTCTCAAAATTATATATATTTTTTATTCCTGTTTATGCAGCATATAAGCGTCAAGGATAGAGATACTATCCACTCAGAAACTTATTTAAAAATAAAAAGGTTCTGCGTATCTCCTTTAAGCCCTTTTGAGGATTAGTGCCCGTAACACCCCCCACCTTTGAAATCAAAATTCTGCCCCTGCCCGAACATAACACTACTAGCTCTCCTGCTGAAACTGCATCTCCTCAGCACAGGACTCACTATAGTATCAGTGGCTTTAATCCAACTTGGATTTAAAAAGGAGGGAGAAGTAAGTAAGTAAGTAAATAAATAAAGTGGTGGTGGTTGGGTTCTATTGTAAAAATTTTAATTATTGTTCTAAAATAAAATGTGAAAACTTAAATATGACCCCAGGGCAGCGCGATGGTGTAGTGGTTAGCGCTGTCGCCTCACAGCAAGAAGGTCCGGGTTCGAGCCCCGTGGCCGGCGTGGGCCACGACATGCAGGTCCAAAGACATGCAGGTCAGGTTAACTGGTGACTCTAAATTGACCGTAGGTGTGAATGGTTGTCTCTGTCTATGTGTCAGCCCTGTGATGACCTGGCGACTTGTCCAGGGTGTACCCCGCCTTTCGCCCATAGTCAGCTGGGATAGGCTCCAGCTTGCCTGCGACCCTGTAGAACAGGATAAAGCAGCTAGAGATAATGAGATGAGATGAGAAATATGACCCCTTTTACTGTTTGTTCTGGTCCAAATGCTCTGTAATAAAAGGTCACGGGGGGGGGGCCTGCAGGTGACCACTCTCATCCAGCTGCATGCCAGTCGAGAGAGCACTAGCTTAGCAAGATGGCTGAGGCGGAGGAAGAGGACTGCGAGAGACAGGTTATTATTAACGCACCCAAAGCTTGGAAAGCTGACATCTGGGCACATTTTGGATTCTACGAGGTTGATGGGAAAGTAGACAAGACCTACGCGGTGTGTAAATAATGCCACACCAAAATCAAACACGTAGGAAATACGACCAACTTCACCAATCATATAACCCGCTGGCATCCTGAATTGGCTACCGGTTCCAAAACAACACCACAACAAGAAAAATTCCAGCCAAGAATTGACCTGTCCCTGGTGTCACCACTACCACACAACTCTGAGAGGGCAAAGATGATTACACGCTCGGTGGCGTGTTTCATTGCTAAAGATCTCTCCACAGCAGGAGATGTAATCTCAGCCAAACGAAGTGTTCTCAAACCAGAACAAGAACCTGGAAATGCCCAAATGCTGAAGTTATTATATTCCGACTTACCATACATTTCCTCATGTTGAAATAGATTGTTATTGTTGCTTAAAGCTGCTAAGCTGCTGTTGCACTTGAATATTTACTTGAATATTTTTTATTGCTGGGAGGTTGTTACTGATTTTGATGTGCAAGTTGTTTGCACAAATTTTGTAGTAGGCTAGGCCTACACATTTTAGTTTACATTACAATTTATGATGTTTTGTTTTATGCAACTGATTCCCAGATCGGTTTAACATCTCAGGTACTTGGTATTGCCATAAAGATGCACTTCAATTTTTTCTTGACTATTTTCTTGACTATTTTTATTGCTGGGTGGTTGTTGTTAAAATACAGTGACTGTTATTACTGAGTTTGCACAGGAGTTCAGGTGCCCTGTGTGAAAGGCTGCTACTTTACTGTGTGTAAAAAAGAAAGATCTGGTCTCATTCAAAGCACTAAAAAGCTGTAATTTGTTTTCTTTTTCATATTTGAAACTCTAACATTCAATTTTATTTTGTTTAAAACAGGAGTGATACACACAACAGCCAATAAAATGTTGTTCAGTATCTGACTGCTTGTATTGCCTCATGACTACTGAAAAATTTGCCTTGCTTTCAGTAAAATTTTAACGCATCACAATGCATCGTAGAATTGGATTGAATCGAATCGAATCGTTACCATCCGAATCGTAATCGAATTGAATCATGAGGGCTGTGCCAATGCACACCCCTAGTCCTCACAAACTGGGATAATGCAAAGAAAAGAATTTCACTGCGCTGTAATATACTGTATACAACACTGTGCAAAAGTCTTAGGCACATGTAAAGAAATGCTGTAAACCAAAAATGACTTAAAAATAATAAAATTTGAGGATCTCCTCAATCCCACCGTCATGTCTTCCACTGAGGAGACTGAGGCTGATGACTCAGAGGTGGACTCGTCCATTACCCAAGCCGAAGTCACTGAGGTGGTTTGCAAGCTCCTTGGTGGCAAGGCTCCGGGGGTGGATGAGATCCGCCCTGAGTATCTCAAGTCTCTGGATGTTGTGGGGCTGTCTTGGTTGACACGCCTCTGCAACATCGCGTGGCGGTCGGGGACAGTGCCTCTGGAGTGGCAGACTGGGGTGGTGGTCCCTCTTTTTAAGAAAGGGGACCAGAGAGTGTGCTCCAATTATAGGGGAATCACACTTCTCAGCCTCCCAGGGAAAGTTTACTCCAGGGTACTGGAGAGGAGAATTCGACCAATAGTCGAACCTCGGATCCAGGAGGAACAATGCGGTTTTCGTCCTGGTCGCGGAACACTGGACCAGCTCTATACCCTTCATAGGGTGCTCGAGGGTTCATGGGAGTTTGCCCAACCAGTCCACATGTGCTTTGTGGATCTGGAGAAGGCATTCGACTGTGTCCCCCGTGGTATTCTGTGGGGGGTGCTTCGGGAGTATGGGGTTCGGGGCTCTTTGCTAAGGGCTGTCCCGTCCCTGTACGAACGGAGCAGGAGTCTGGTTCGCATTGCCGGCAGTAAGTTAGACCTGTTCCCAGTGCATGTTGGACTCCGGCAGGGCTGCCCTTTGTCACCGGTTCTGTTCATAATTTTTAATGGACAGAATTTCTAGGCGCAGCCAGGGGCCGGAAGGAATCCTGTTTGGGAACCACAGGATTTCATCTCTGCTTTTTGCGGATGATGTTGTCCTGTTGGCTTCTTCAAACCAGGACCTTCAGCATGCACTGGGGCGGTTTGCAGTCGAGTGTGAAGCGGCTGGGATGAGAATCAGCACCTCCAAGTCCGAGGCCATGGTTCTCGACCGGAAAAGGGTGGCTTGCCCTCTCCAGGTTGGTAGAGAAGTCCTGCCTCAAGTGGAGGAGTTTAAGTATCTCGGGATCTTGTTCACGAGTGAGGGAAGGATGGAGCGTGAGATCGACAGGCGGATCGGTGCAGCCTCCGCAGTGATGCGGTCGCTTTACCGGTCTGTCATGGTGAAGAAGGAGCTGAGCCAAAAGGCGAAGCTCTCAATTTACCGGTCGATCTACGTTCCGACTCTCACCTATGGTCATGAGCTTTGGGTAATGACAGAAAGAACAAGATCGCGGATACAAGCGGCTGAAATGAGTTTCCTTCGCAGGGTGGCTGGGCGCTCCCTTAGAGATAGGGTGAGAAGCACAGTCACTCGGGAGGAGCTCGGAGTAGAGCCGCTGCTCCTCCACATCGAGAGGAACCAGCTGAGGTGGCTCGGGCATCTTTTTCGGATGCCTCCTGGACGCCTCCCTGGGGAGGTGTTCCAGGCATGTCCCCCCGGGAGGAGGCCCCAGGGAAGACCCAGGACACGCTGGAGGGACTATGTCTCTCGGCTGGCCTGGGAACGCCTCGGTGTTCTTCCCGAGGAGCTGGCCGAGGTGTCTGGGGAAAGGGAAGTTTGGGCTTCCATGCTTAGACTGCTGCCTCCGCGACCCGGTCCCGGATAAGCTGAAGAAGACGAGACGAGACGAGATAATAAAATGAAAGGTTAACATTTAAAAAAAAAAAACTATAACCAGCAGTAAGCCATAATAAATGAAACAAAGTCAATATTTGGTGTGAGATGACCCTTTGCTTTAAAATAAAGATGTCTCGGGTGCAATTTGTGCAGTTTTATAAGGAAATGAGCTGTAGGTTTTACTGAGCATCTTGCAGAAGCAGCCACAGTTCTTCTGGACACTGTCACACTTGCTTCTTTATTTTGCAGCAAAACCCAGTAGCCTTCATTATGTTTTCTTTTTTAATCTAAAAAGTGGTCTCTTATGTAATATGCTGTTCAGGTGCAAACTTTTTTTCTGTAATACTTAATTTTGTACTGGAAAATGAACACTTGGAACGCTCATGTTTTTGTACTGGCTCGATAATGTAGAAGTCATAAAATAGAAATCTATTGCAAAGTCTATGGAAAAAAAAAGGGTGCCCAAGACTTTTGCACAGTACTATATGTGTGACAAAAACTTCAAGCAACATATAGCGATATACGTTCGAGAGCATTTAACTGGATGAAAAAAAAAAAAAAAAAAACTAGTGCAGTTAGAGGGTTTTTTTTTTAAAATGCTAATCGGAAGTGACAAACAAGGTGTTAGGAGATCTGGCAAAAAAAAAAAAAAATATATATATATATATATATATATATGAGTATGATTTTCTTCAGACTGATCTCAGATATGATCATGATCACTTGACATGTTGGTTTTTAAAACCATTTCCCAAAGGTCCTGAACAGAGTGACTGCCGAATTTCCCTACTGGGATGGGGGAAAAAAAATGGAAAGCTGACTGACAGGTGAAAAAGTATTTAAAATAAATAAATGAAAAAAAAGTTTAAAAACTGAAATGTTAGAGTCGGTTTGATGTTTTTATTGAACAATTGGAAATTGAGCTATTTAATGTTTCCTTTTGGTTTGTCTTACATGCACTTCTCTCCCCATTCTGTGCACAGCAGAGGAATAACCGTGTTAGAAAAAATATTTGTAACTCGGTCGGTCAGAACAAGATTCATCAATTTTTAGGCGTCTCTTAAAACTTGAGCCATTTAGATGGATACTATATGCTTGGTCTGGTAAAATATTGTCGCAGAAGTATTGAACTTTTCAAACACATTTGTAATCGTTGTTTGCTGCAGCACTGTTACACTTGTCTTATCTGGATTTCAGCATACATACACTGAGGTACTTTATTGAGGTAGTTAAAGAGTTTCATTGCATTTTGTGCTTACTCTTGGTTGTTACTGACCTTTTCATGTGTCGGTCAAGGAAGGTGCGAACTGGACTAGTGAATAAAGTCTGTTAAAACAACTCGGCCTGGCATGTCTGAGCGTTTTCAATGCAACTGACAAAATGAGTTTAGTATTGTGTCATTCAATCTCTCTATAGATATTTTGTGTACAACCTAAAACCATCATACCACACACCCTTATACCAAGGATATTTCCAAACCTATTTTTTGCTCAAGAGATACTATTTCACTGGCACCAAGAACACTAATACGCCTTTTCTACCAAGACGGTACCAGGACTGGTTTGGAGCTGGTGCCTAATTTCGAACCAGTTCTTCGCATTTTGAAAGCCAAAACACGGGCTCTTGATCAGGAAAACCAGTTCAAGAGTGGCACCAACTCTGCGCTGTTGTAGAACCAAAAACCACTTATAGACCCCTTTCACATGACGTCACCGCGCCACGAGACTTTGTTAGGCGCCATACTGGAAGACCAAGTACATGCACTCACAATATAAAACAAAGTACGAGCGAGAGTAAAGTGACACGATGGATGATAATTCGGGTTATGTGAGCACATTACCAGTTGCAGAAAGGGCACGATATGTGGAGAAACTGGTTGTGATTGATGGGTTTGACCCATATGATAAGACTCGGGGCAAGGGAGAATGGAAACATAAGGAGGACCTGACACCAATTCTGCCATCTGTTTGCTACCCAGACATTGTAAACTATTTGTTGTTTACACCCAGTGCCTACACTCAGTGTTCGAACTATGCCGATATTTTCGGGGGCCCCTTTTTTTCCCTTAGGGGTGTGCGTCCTTGCGCTTGTCTCGGAGCGCAGATCTCCAAACACATGAGAAGCCTATCTTACGCACATATCACGCGGACTCCACACACACATCGCGTCTGAAGTCATAACTCATCAGGGGAAATCGTGTCCGCATTGGCATGTTCAAAAAACAACCTCGCGTTAACAATGATACCACACGCAAGGGAAAAAAAACAGGCTACTCAACAACCAACCTGGCAGCAGCGAGCAAGCCCCAAACCATCCTAAATTATTATTATTATTATTAAATTGTAGAAGTCTGGGAGGCTTGCTCCTCATACAGTTATCAACTTGGGGCCACTTTAGCATGTTTTAAATCTGAATTTCTTGCGTTTGCTTACCTCAAAAAGTGTCCGCAGATCATGCACAGACTTATCCATTATATCCACAGTTTTTTGCCAAGTCTCACACAGGTTTCTTTCAAGTCTACTGTTGGGCCAATAAATCATAAATAAAACAGCTCAGATTTGTTTAAGTCGTTTGCCACTCCACTTTATTCTCGTGGGTTCACATACCACTGCCGTTATTATCCCCTTATCACGAGTTTGTTGGTCTTCCAAAATGGCGCAGGGTCTGTTTACTTCCGGTTTCGGGTGACGTCAGTGAAAGGGGTCTATTCCAGGGACAAAATCATCATGACTAACAAGACCAGCCAGAACTTTGTGAATGCCATGCTTATTTATTAAAAAAAACAAAACACCCACAGCTACTGTAGCATCTAGTCTGACTAATTCAAAGATGACCAAGAGATGATGTAGTCCGTCATTGTTGCTGCTGTTGTGCTTGCCGCTAATGAGGCTGGCTAGCTAAACACCAATTTTGACTTCAGAGACACTTTAACAAGCCATATTGTCATGTCATGTAGCCAAGAAGCACTTACTTTCACAAGAAGAGGTAATGTGAAGGACACTGCAAATAAACAACCACAGACTTGCCCAACAACAGTGCATGGACGTGTGAATAACTGATCACACTGCAACCTTTAAGTGTACCATATCAGAGGTTGAAACTAGTGGCAAACGATCCAGAACTCCAATGTCCTTTGGAATCTTTTTTTGGCTACTTCTTGTTTTTATGTACAGTGGGAGGAGGGGGGATATCCTAATCTGTCGTCATACAAAAACCATTTCCTGTAATTCTGAAATTCATATGACTGGTGGACAAAGTGGTGGTATCCATTGGAAACAAAAGCATGAGCAGCTGAATCATCCATCCATCCATCCATCATCTGTAGCCACTTATCCTGTTCTACAGGGTCGCAGGCAAACTGGAGCCCATCCCAGCTGTCTATGGGCACTAACCTGCATGCCTTTGGACTGTGGGGGAAACCGGAGCACCCAGAAGAAACCCACGCAGACATGGGGAGAACATGCAAACTCCACACAGAAAGGCCCTCGCCGGCCGCTGGGCTCGAACCCAGGGCCTTCTTGCTGTGAGGCAACAGTGCTAACCACTACACCACCGTGACGCCTACGGCTGAATCATTACGTCTTAAATGAAGTTTCACATCCCTGCAGGGATGGATGTGTCCAAGTGAGATGTTAGACTGCAAACAGTCAGAGGTCAATAACCTTATGGCATCATTCAGGGAGATGTTATTGTAAAACTGTGTGTGCGTGTTAACACAAAATCAACACAAGAGTGAGCTCACTGTTTAAAAGCCCTGAGGAAGCGTACTATTGTGTCATGTTTGTGCATGTGTCAAGTTCAAGTCAGGATTTTGCCACAGGAGATGTGATCTACCATTGCTGTGCAGTCTGACTGATGAAGCACGAATTTTAACAAACGTGCAATTGGGTATCATGAGCACACATACCTGCTCCAGGAGGCCTAACAGAGATGCAATGCGTTTCTAAAGAGGAGGGAGGGGGGGGGGAAAAAAGAACATCCTGACACTTGTTCTGTTGATGTTATGCGTGACTCTGCTCAATCCCCCTTTTCCTGTTTTGCTTGCTTGTGGTTTTGTCATTAGGCCTCAGCGTTTGGAAAAGCTGATGAAGAAACGACGAGATGATATACAGCAGACGTGTGCACAAAATACTTTTTCATGGCCTAGTCGACAAAAACAAGTTACGATATCATGACAACAGATGCAAGGGATAAAACACGACAAGGTGTGCTGCTACAGGAAAATAATCCAAGAGACAAATTCCTGGAATCACTTATGCTAGAGCAGCTGTAACCAGTTGTTCCCTTGCAAGCTTCACTTTTTGTCTCCCCCTTGAAGTTAATTTAAAAAAAAAAGCTTGTCATGTAACCGAGAAACCAGGAAGTGCAACGTCCTCGGTCCTGAACATGCTCATGTGGAAAATGTCTCCTTCCACAAATGTTAGCTACACATCACCGTATGTGCTTTTCTTTGTCAAATAAAAAATCATTTTTTAGACCCAGATTATGTACAGGCGGCACGGTGGTGTAGTGGTTAGCGCTGTCGCCTCACAGCAAGAAGGTCCGGGTTCGAGCCCCGTGGCCGGCGAGGGCCTTTCTGTGCGGAGTTTGCATGTTCTCGCCGTGTCCGCGTGGGTTTCCTCCGGGTGCTCCGGTTTCCCCCACAGTCCAAAGACATGCAGGTTAGGTTAACTGGTGACTCTAAATTGACCGTAGGTGTGAATGTGAGTGTGAATGGTTGTCTGTGTCTATGTGTCAGCCCTGTGATGACCTGGCGACTTGTCCAGGGTGTACCCCGCCTTCCGCCCGTAGTCAGCTGGGATAGGCTCCAGCTTGCCTGCGACCCTGTAGAACAGGATAAAGCGGCTAGAGATAATGAGATGAGATTATGTACATCATATTACTATAGAAATGATACCACGTTATGACAAGCGCATCAGTATAAATCGTTTGAATTACAGCTGGAGTACTATCAGTGCTGCTGTTATAAAAAAATCAATACCTTTTGACCAGTCAGATTTAAAAATACAACAATGTTGTGGTATACCGATGAATTTACCACATCGTCATTAGGTCAACAACTGTTAACTTATGAATTTCAGAAAAAATAAAAAAATTCAACATTCTACTGGGTTTCCATCGTAGTTTTGCCCAAAACAGAAGTCTTTTTTTTTTTTTATGAGACAAAACAATTGTGATTGGTCTGCGTTTCCACTGAGTGATGTAAAGCTGGGTTTTCCCCTCTCACAATAACTCTTAGAGTGCTCTTTTTTCAGAAAGGTAACGTTTCCCTTTACTCATCATGTCATGTGACTTAAATACGAAGTGTGTGTTTCCATTTCAATTTTGTAAAAGATTGCTTCATCAGATTATCTGGAAAACCATGTCATGTGAACGAAAAAAAACCCCCTTTGAAATATATGACTTTTTTCCCCCCCTCACAATTCGTTTCCCTTACTTGTTCTTTTTAGTTCACAATTTCAAATAGCGTATTAAGCAAGTTAATAGAAACACAGCTAATAATACCCCAGGAAATGGGTTCCCTTCTGGTTTGCGCAACAAATTTTGGACCATTTGAAGCAATTCACCCAAAAATAAATTGGTTCAGGATAGAGGTCTGCGCGGGACAGAATTTTATGATTTTCAGTCCCACTCCCGCCCGCGCCTGCCATATTTTGTCCTGCTCCCACCCGCAAATCCTGCATGATGCAGACGTTCGCGTCATTTCTCATGAAAGTTCTTGTCATTGTTCATGTCATCAACAACAGCTCTTCTAAATTTGAGTGCCCTATCATCTACATGACGTGACACAGTTGTTGGATGGGGCAGAATATCTCGCACATCGAATTTGCCCATTGTGGCTGTCATGTCAACTAAGTGTTGGGCTAACTGAACTAATCCCCGACCAGCGATGCTGTCATACAGGCGGAGGTCCGCAGCAACAAAATCAACGCATTTCTCCACGGTTTTTGCCTTCAACGCATCTGTCACTTTTGCGTTGTTCCCTCTGAACTCCAACAATTGCTGTCCTTTTAAGACAGTACATACATGGCGATTCAGGCCTGATGTACCGGATTTATGGCCATTGTGTGTCAGAACCTTTTGGCACTTATCACAATAAGCAAAGGGCAGCTGATTTCCCTCTGCGTCGTACACGAGTGAGAACGACTCCCAAATGTCTGATTTCAGGACTCTTGACTTTTTAACGGTAAATGTACCTCTTTTTAAAGCAGCACTTACTTCTGAAGCACTGTGAGCTTCACTAGAGGAGCTCTGCTCTTCTGCCATGATCGGAGATCTCAAACACGGAAGAGCGGAAAGGAATCGGAAACGTACGCGAGATTAGACCACATCCGCAAATTTAGGCATCTTAAAATGTTTTTATTAATGCCAAATAAAATATCCAGCACAAATTATATATGATAGACATAAATAATTGATACATTTTATTTTAAACATGTTTTTAGTTAGCGGGACTGCAGCTTATCACCTCTCCCGCCCGCTCCCACATTGTGCACTCCCCCTCCCACCCGCAATGAGCTTTCAAAATTTGTCCTGCGCCGCACTGCTTTGCGTCGGGTCCCGCGGGACTCCCGCGGGAGTGCAGGGCTCTAGTTCAGGACCTGAAAATTTGGTTCCAAACTGAAACCATAAGACAGATGGTTTTCCCAGTGACGACATCAGTGAAGAACAACGAGAAGCCGCCTTTATTTGTCACATGTACTAGGGTTGGGCGGTATCCAAATTTTGATACCTTTAAACTGTCTCTGTGTTTTCCCGGGGTATACGGTATTACCGAGAAAAAAATATTTTGTTTCGGCCTACTGTGTAACGTGCGCCTATACCGGCGGACCTTGTCCAGACCTGCGCCTATGCCTCAAATGTACTATTTAAAAGCAGCATAGCGAATTGTGTGCATTGTGGTATGGATTAAGCAGCAAAGCGAATTTTGTGCATTGATGAATGGATTAAGAGATATTTCAAAGCATCACGCAACTCTTCCTTCATCTTGAAAATAGCATTCAACTGTCGTTTACACATGTCTGCGTTGAAACGCCATTTGCAGCACTATTTCACCTACTCCATCAAAAAAAGTACACGATGAGCAGGATCATACCCTTTCAAGCATGGGAAATAAAAAAAAGAAAAGAAAAAGAATCCAAGTCCGTTTAGACTGCGCGATAAACCATATTCTTCAGCGCAAATGAGGCGAACCTAATTCACATGCGTGATAGCTGCACAAGGCAAAATCATATGGGCCCACGTCATGCCATGGCGGGGAAATTAATAATCAAATGGCCTTACCTTGCTTAAAACGTTGTCTTGATCACATAACTCCTTACAATTATTCCACTTAAATCCATACGGTTTAACACACCCAACAAAGATAGCAAGCGCATTGCTAATTCCCACCAGAAACCTAACGGTTTACGCTACGATGTTTTCTTCCGTTTCTTCAGTAGAGGACATTTCAAACGTTTATTACCCACATCCCAAATGTCATACGTTATATTATTTTACCTTGTTGTTACTCATGTAACCTACTCAAAACACAACTCATTGGAGAGATCTCGTGGAAGTGGAGTACCCCAGGCTATGGTGTGCCTTAGGGGACATATTAGATTTTTTCGATTTTTCTTCTTACATACTTTACACACAGCTTCATCTGTGTTTGCTGGCTCTTCCTTTTCGTTTGGTTTGAAACCAAAATACTGCCACACTGCCGATGTTGTATTTTTTTTTTGCCACTAACTCGTTATCTTGACTTGCCATCTTTCAACCGCGGTCTCAGTCTCTTGCGAAGCTTTCTGTCAGACTCCAAATGTCACGCAGGGTTGCCATGGTAACGACATAAACAACCCTGCACGCGATGAGAACAACTTTAGGAAATTGATAGAATTAGTGAAAATACGATCACACAGTTATTCGGGATGATCTTCAATTTATTATTTTATATTATGACCTCATGTACTCCATATTTATTTAAATATTATATTTTTTTTTTAAATGACGGTAATGAGACCGATACCGTTGGTACTTTTGGATACCTCGGGATACCTTCTTACCGTAATACCGCCCAACCCTAACGTACACAAGCACAGTGAAATTCCTCCTCTACATTTAACCCATCTGAAGCAGTGAACACACACGTGAGCATTGAGCACACACACACACACACCCAGGGCAGTGGGCGGTTATGCTACAGCACCCGGGGAGCAGTTGGGGGTTAGGTGCCTCGCTCAAGGACATTTCAGCCATGATACAGAGGGGAAAGTGCTGTTCATTCCCCTCAGTTTTCCTACCAGTCCCATCAATCAAACTGGCAACCTTTTCAATTGGGCATCATTAGTTTGGAAAGTTTCTATGTCTTCTTATTACTAGTTGGTTCATGCTTGTTTTTTGGATGAAAATATCTGCAAGAACAGAACAAAAGCCTGCAGGAAATCAATGCTATCTGCCATCTTTCTACTGTCTACTTCCCTTGTGCATTGTGCACCACCCTCTGTTAATGATGCATCATTGCTTACAGTGGGTTTGCTCAAAACTGGTGGGAACTTGGCCTGGCTTGCTAGCCGACATCAAGAATCCATTCCCTGTTGGCTGAAAAGCAGCATGTGTGTCCATAACAATCATCCTTGTTTCTAGCAGTAATAACTAAAAAGATACAAAGATACTCCCACTGAAAGCACCGTATCATCTGCCAAATTTTACACTTTTATTGCTGCCATCAATATATTCCAAAACGCAGCTTGTCTTTTTCATATTTTCTCACCGAGTTCATGTGTATGCAGGATGTTTAACCAGGTATTTCAATATTACATAATCCAGTAAATAACCCACTGTTTATTAGCCATTTCCCGTCTGTCCTTAAAAGCCTTATCAAGACTCCACAATAACACTGAATAAAATCATTTTTAAAATGCTGCTAATTAGCATATTGGTGGACAAAATGCAAAGAAAAGCTTTTATAATGTGCCTATTACTTAATGTAAGGATGTAAAACTGTTGCCCCTGTAATCTGCATAATTAATACAGATGTTAGACTAAAATATTCAAAAGCAAAGCAGCACGTGTTGCCTTGCTGTGAGCAAAACCAGAGCAAAAATACATCTGACACATAATGTGGATCACTAAAATGTAAAATACCGTGATGTGATGTGTGATATTTCTGCCATATTGCCACCTCTTCACTCTACATTCCCTTTACATTTTCCCGTCCAAGCAGAACCTCTTCAACCTGTTACAGCCCATCATCCCCAACCGTTGCTACCTTGACGCCGAGTCCTCCCGATCGACACGGCTATTTGTCCTACAGGTCCCGAAGTAAATGTTTAACAGCCAGCAGTCTTTTTGAGAATGTATGGCCTAATACACTCATAACCACCACATCAACCACTAAATGTGCAAAGTCCAGGGTGTGCTGTGCAGGACCATCAATGTTAACGTGATCATATTCTGAGTCATCCTGCCATTATTCAGTGGTAGCGTGCATTAAAAATTCAGGGGCTCCACAGGGAAATGTTCCTTTCTGTTCTCGTGTACCCGATTCACACCATGAGGATGTAATCACACCAATCAGATGAGCACTTACACGTGCAGCAGGGAATCAGTAAAGAGAAATCCAGAAAGGAATTTTTAAGATAGTGATCACCAAACCATGCACATCATATCTTACATAGTACACTTAGAGACCGTATGAATCAATAATAAGAAATGGCTTCTTACTGGACATAGGGCACACTATGCAGGGTTCAGAAGCCATTATTTCTTACCCTGTAGCGCATAAGGGGCTGAATGCCAAATGGTCCACAGCTGGACATAGATATAGTGCACTAAGTAGGGTTCAGAAGTCACTTTATGTAGTGCATAAGTGACTGAATGCCAAATGGTCCACATCTGGACATATAGTGCACTAAGTAGGGTTCAGAAGCCACTTTGTGTAGTGTGTAAGGGACTGAATGCCAAATGTTCCACAGCTGGACATATAGTGCACTAAGTAGGGTTCAGAAGCCACTTTGTGTAGTGTGTAAGGGACTGAATGCCAAATGTTCCACAGCTGGACATATAGTGCACTAAGTAGGGTTCAGAAGTCACTTTATGTAGTGCATAAGTGACTGAATGCCAAATGGTCCACATCTGGACATATAGTGCACTAAGTAGGGTTCAGAAGCCACTTTGTGTAGTGTGTAAGGGACTGAATGCCAAATGGTCCACATCTGGACATATAGTGCACTAAGTAGGGTTCAGAAGCCACTTTGTGTAGTGTGTAAGGGACTGAATGCCAAATGTTCCACAGCTGGACATACAGTGGTGCTTGAAAGTTTGTGAACCCTTTAGAATTTTCTATATTTCTGCATAAATATGACCTAAAACATCATCAGATTTTCACACAAGTCCTAAAAGAAGATAAAGAGGACCCAGTTAAACAAATGAGACAAAAATATTATACTTGGTAATTTATTTATTGAGGAAAATGATCCAATATTACATATCTGTGAGTGGCAAAAGTATGTGAACCTTTGCTTTCAGTATCTGGCGTGACCCCCTTGTGCAGCCATAACTACAACTAAACGTTTGCGGTAACTGTTGATCAGTCCTGCACACCGGCTTGGAGGAATTTTAGCCCATTCCTCCATACAGAAAAGCTTCAACTCTGGGATGTTGGTAGGTTTCCTCACATGAGCTGCTCGTTTCAGGTCCTTCCACAACATTTCGATTGGCCCAAGATCAGGACTTTGATTTGGCCATTCCAAAACATTAACTTTATTCTTCTTTAACCATTCTTTGGTAGAACGACTTGTGTGCTTAGGGTCGTTGTCTTGCTGCATGACCCACCTTCTCTTGAGATTCAGTTCATGGACAGATGTCCTGACAATTTCCTTTAGAATTCGCTGGTATAATTCAGAATTCATTGTTCCATCAATGATGGCAAGCCGTCCTGGCCCAGATGCAGCAAAACAGGCCCAAACCATGATACTACCACCACCATGTTTCACAGATGGGATGAGGTTCTTATGCTGGAATGCAGTGTTTCCCTTTCTCCAAACATAATGCTTCTCATTTAAACCAAAAAGTTCTATTTTGGTCTCATCCGTCCACAAAACATTTTTCCAATAGCCTTCTGGCTTGTCCACGTGCTCTTTAGCAAACTGGACGAGCAGCAATGTTCTTTTTGGAGAGCAGTGGCTTTCTCCTTGCAACCCTGCCATGCACACCATTGTTGTTCAGTGTTCTCCTGATGGTGGACTCATGAACATTAGCCAATGTGAGAGACGCCTTCAGTTGCTTAGAAGTTACCCTGGGGTCCATTGTGACCTCGCCGACTATTACACGTCTTGCTCTTGGAGTGATCTTTGTTGGTCGACCACTCCTGGGGAGGGTAACAATGGTTTTGAATTTCCTCCATTTGTACACAATCTGTTTGACTGTGGACTGGTGGAGTCCAAACTCTTTAGAGATGGCTTTGTAACCTTTTCCAGCCTGATGAGCATCAACAACACTTTTTCTGAGGTCCTCAGAAATCTCCTTTGCTCGTGCCATAATACACTTCCACAAACGTATGTTGTGAAGATCAGACTTTGATAGATCCCTGTTCTTTAAATAAAACAGGGTGCCCACTCACACCTAACTGTTATCCCATTGATTGAAAACACCTGACTCTAATTTCACCTTCAAATTAACTGCTAATCCTAGAGGTTCACATACTTTTGCCACTCACAGATATGTAATATTGGATCATTTTCCTCAATAAATAAATAACCAAGTATAATATTTTTGTCTCATTTGTTTAACTGGGTTCTCTTTATCTACTTTTAGGACTTGTGTGAAAATCTGATGATGTTTTAGGTCATATTTATGCAGAAATATAGAAAATTCTAAAGGGTTCACAAACTTTCAAGCACCACTGTAGATATAGTGCACTAAGTAGGGTTCAGAAGCCACTTTGTGTAGTGCGTAAGGGACTTAATGCCAAATGGTCCACAGCTGGACACAGATATAGTGCACTAAGTAGGGTTCAGAAGCCACTTTGTGTAGTGCGTAAGGGACTTAATGCCAAATGGTCCACAGCTGGACACAGATATAGTGCACTAAGTAGGGTTCAGAAGCCACTTTGTGTAGTGCGTAAGGGACTGAATGCCAAATGGTTCACAGCTGGACATAGATATAGTGCACCAAGTAGGGTTCAGAAGCCACTTTGTGTAGTGCGTAAGGGACTGAATGCCAAATGGTCCACAGCTGGATGTAGATACAGTGCACCAAGTAGGGTTCAGAAGCCACTTTATGTAGTGCGTAAGGGACTGAATGCCAAATGGTCCACAGCTGGACACAGATATAGTGCACTAAGTAGGGTTCAGAAGCCACTTTGTGTAGTGCGTAAGGGACTGAATGCCAAATGGTCCACAGCTGGACACAGATATAGTGCACTAAGTAGGGTTCAGAAGCCACTTTGTGTAGTGCGTAAGGGACTGAATGCCAAATGGTCCACAGCTGGACACAGATATAGTGCACTAAGTAGGGTTCAGAAGCCACTTTGTGTAGTGCGTAAGGGACTGAATGCCAAATGGTCCACAGCTGGACATAGATATAGTGCACTAAGTAGGGTTCAGAAGCCACTTTATGTAGTGCGTAAGGGACTGAATGCCAAATGGTCCACAGCTGGACATAGATATAGTGCACTAAGTAGGGTTCAGAAGCCACTTTGTGTAGTGCGTAAGGGACTGAATGCCAAATGGTTCACAGCTGGACATAGATATAGTGCACTAAGTAGGGTTCAGAAGCCACTTTGTGTAGTGCGTAAGGGACTGAATGCCAAATGGTTCACAGCTGGACATAGATATAGTGCACTAAGTAGGGTTCAGAAGCCACTTTGTGTAGTGCGTAAGGGACTGAATGCCAAATGGTCCACAGCTGGACATAGATATAGTGCACTAAGTAGGGTTCAGAAGCCACTTTGTGTAGTGCGTAAGGGACTGAATGCCAAATGGTCCACAGCTGGACATAGATATAGTGCACTAAGTAGGGTTCAGAAGCCACTTTGTGTAGTGCGTAAGGGACTGAATGCCAAATGGTTCACAGCTGGACATAGATATAGTGCACTAAGTAGGGTTCAGAAGCCACTTTGTGTAGTGCGTAAGGGACTGAATGCCAAATGGTTCACAGCTGGACATAGATATAGTGCACTAAGTAGGGTTCAGAAGCCACTTTGTGTAGTGCGTAAGGGACTGAATGCCAAATGGTCCACAGCTGGATGTAGATACAGTGCACCAAGTAGGGTTCAGAAGCCACTTTATGTAGTGCGTAAGGGACTGAATGCCAAATGGTCCACAGCTGGACACAGATATAGTGCACTAAGTAGGGTTCAGAAGCCACTTTGTGTAGTGCGTAAGGGACTGAATGCCAAATGGTCCACAGCTGGACATAGATATAGTGCACTAAGTAGGGTTCAGAAGCCACTTTATGTAGTGCGTAAGGGACTGAATGCCAAATGGTCCACAGCTGGACATAGATATAGTGCACTAAGTAGGGTTCAGAAGCCACTTTGTGTAGTGCGTAAGGGACTGAATGCCAAATGGTCCACAGCTGGACATAGATATAGTGCACCAAGTAGGGTTCAGAAGCCACTTTATGTAGTGCGTAAGCGACTGAATGCCAAATGGCTCCTGGTTGGATCCACACTAGTGCACTATCTAGGATTCAGAAACCACGGTGTCATACTCTACAGCACAATTCTGTAGTGATCAAGTGGATGAATCCCAAACGGCCTCACACAGAGCATACAGTTCACTCCAAAACATACAGGAGCCCGCTACTTAGGGTTCTTACATAACGGCCAGTAAACTAAATCCCAGTTTGCTTCTTGCTGGACAAACAGTGCACTATGGAGAGTGGCTCTTACACTGCTTCACACCATATAGCACAATTATGTAGTGAGTAAGGGGATCAATCCCGAATGGACGTATAGTGCGCTATGTAGGGTGCATAAGTACGTATTTCACATCCTACAGCACAGTTGTGCAGTGAATAAGTGGCTGAATCCCAAACAGCTTCCCACAGGATATTCAGTTTACTCCAAAGCACACACAAGCCCCTCTATTTATTATAATTACAGCTGAATCCCAAAATTACTCCACAGGCAAGTTTTAATCATTTCTCTTTATTTATTGTCCATTACTTTAGATAGAGAGGCTGCATATAAAGATATTATTATCTCATATCCTATTTCACCTCTATGTTTAGGCGGCAGTTTGGGTTTAGGATTCGGCCGGTGGCGCATCTATTTACACTTTCTCCAAACAACAAAACCTTTAAAACAGCATTTAAATTAGAGTAATAACAGTAAACAACTGTGGTTCTTTTTACACTCACCGGTTTTGCTCCTGTCTTGTTTCTGTAATCGATACATTTCCCTCTGAGCCGCAGCTCTGTGACAACAAATCGAAAAAAAAAAACCCCAGTGCTCAGGAACGCAGGCTAAGCCACGCCCAGGACATTGCGTCAGGTGTGGGTAACACGTTAACGCATGAAGCCTAAACTCGCATGCGCAGAGTTAGGCGCATGCGCAATGCCTAAAGTCTAAACTCTCGTCGCATGTCGTTGACGCAATCGCGATAAGACGCGCGAGAGGAAGTCCACGTGAGCGTGTTGCTAAGAGAGTTTTGCAGACTTTTTTTTTTTACTGTAGCATTTCTTTTCACTCGGAGTGAATATGGCGACATACCGGAAGAAGGTTGATAATCGGATTCGTGTCCAGATCGAGAATGGAGTCGCACAGCAGTATCGCACAATGTTTGTTATAGTTGGTGATCACGGAAGAGACCAGGTTGTTATCCTGCACCACATGCTCTCCAAGGCCGCAGTGCGAGCACGACCCTCAGTCCTGTGGTGTTACAAGAACGAGCTTGGCTTCAGCAGTAACCGTAAGAAACGCATGCGGCAATTGCAGAAAAAGATTAAAACAGGCACCTTGAACCTCAAACAGGATGATCCTTTTGAGCTTTTCATCGCCGCCACCAATATCCGTTACTGTTACTACAACGAAACTCACAAAATTCTGGGCAACACCTATGGCATGTGTGTTCTACAGGACTTTGAGGCTTTAACTCCGAACCTGCTGGCTCGCACTATTGAAACAGTGGAAGGTGGTGGTATTGTGGTCATATTGCTGAGGACCATGAAGTCACTGAAGCAGCTGTACACCATGGCAATGGATGTCCATTCTCGCTACAGGACAGAGGCACATCAAGATGTTGTGGGAAGATTCAATGAACGATTCATACTGTCTCTTTCCTCCTGCAAGACCTGCGTAGTGACTGACGATCAACTCAACGTTCTGCCAATCTCCAAGCACAATGCGACCATCAAACCTGTGCCACCTAAAACGCAGGATGATGCTCTGCTGCCACAGGAGCAGGAACTGATGGACCTAAAAGAATCAATGCAAGACACACAGGTAGTGGGTACTTTAGTAGACTGCTGTAAAACAATGGACCAGGCCAAAGCTGTGTTGAAGTTCATTGAAGCGATTTCGGAAAAGACTCTAAGGAGCACAGTAGCGCTCACCGCCTCCAGAGGACGGGGAAAGTCTGCGGCACTTGGATTAGCTATCGCTGGGGCTGTTTCGTTTGGCTATTCCAACATATTTGTCACATCGCCCAGCCCGGACAATTTGCACACGTTATTTGAGTTCATCTTCAAAGGCTTGGATTTGCTTCACTACCAGGAACATCTGGATTATGAAATTGTTCAGTCTTTGAACCCTGAGTTTAATAAAGCTGTGGTCAGAGTTAACATCTTTAAGGAACATCGCCAGACCATTCAGTACATCCACCCTGCTGATGCTGTCAAGTTGGGTCAGGCAGAGTTGGTGGTCATTGATGAGGCTGCCGCTATCCCTTTGCCTCTGGTGAAAAGCCTGCTTGGGCCTTATCTTGTGTTCATGGCTTCTACAATCAATGGGTATGAAGGCACAGGGCGCTCTCTTTCTCTCAAACTGATTCAGCAGCTGCGGCAGCAGAGCGCAGACAGCCAACAGAGTCTCTCGGCTGAAAACAGAACCACAAGCACAGCCAGACTAGCTTCAGCACGCACGCTCCATGAGGTTTCTCTCCAAGAGTCTATTCGATACGCTCAGGGAGATCCTGTGGAAAAATGGTTGAATGAACTCCTGTGTCTGGACTGCTTAAGTGTGCCGCGCATCATTTCAGGCTGTCCGTTGCCTGAAACTTGCGATCTGTATTATGTGAACCGGGACACTCTTTTCTGTTACCACAAAGCATCCGAAGCCTTCCTCCAGCGTCTTATAGCACTCTATGTTGCGTCTCACTATAAAAATTCCCCCAATGACTTACAGATGCTGTCAGATGCTCCAGCTCACCATCTTTTCTGCTTGCTGCCTCCTGTTCCACAAACACACAACTCTCTGCCAGAAGTCCTAGCAGTTGTACAGGTGTGTTTGGAGGGGGAGATTTCCCAGCAATCAATCCTCCACAGCTTGTCCAGAGGGAAGAAAGCTGCTGGAGACCTCATCCCGTGGACTGTATCGGAGCAGTTTCAAGATTCTAAGTTTGGGAGCCTCTCGGGTGGAAGGGTGGTGCGAATTGCAGTGAACCCTGACTACCAGGGAATGGGTTATGGGACACGTACTCTGCAGCTCCTGCAGCAATACTATCAGGGAGAGTTTCCTCTCTTGGATGACAAGCAGCCAACCCCATGTGCATTCAACTCTGTCAGCAGTGAGGCCATGAGCCTTTTAGAAGAGGTTGTGTCTCCTCGAACGGATCTGCCGCCCCTCTTGTTGAAGCTGAATGAGAGGACTGCAGAAAGACTGGACTACTTGGGTGTCTCATATGGCCTCACACCTCAGCTGCTCAAATTCTGGAAAAAGGCTGGATTTGTTCCAGTGTATTTAAGACAAACTCCGAATGACCTGACAGGGGAGCACTCCTGTATAATGCTGAAGGAACTGAACACGGATGATTCAGCAGAACAAAGTCAGTGGCTGCCAGCATTCTGGAAGGATTTCCGACGGAGATTCCTCTCGCTGCTCTCCTACCAGTTTAGCATTTTCAGCCCTACGTTAGCTTTAAATGTACTGCAGAACAAGAACATCAAGGACGACAGGCCAACAACACTAACAGATGCAGAACTAGCAACCCAGTTCACCCCATATGATCTGACTCGTTTGGAAATGTACTCCCGAAACATGGTTGACTACCACCTGATTATGGACATGGTGCCTGCTATAGCACGGATGTTCTTCCTCAAACAACTCGGAGATATCTCGCTGTCTGTAGCACAGTCCGCTCTACTCTTGGGACTTGGTTTGCAGCACAAATCTATAGATAATCTAGAGAAAGAGATTAAGCTGCCCAGCTCTCAACTCATGGGCCTGTTCAACCGTCTCATGCGTAAAGTCGTCCAGTTGTTTAATACTATCCAGGAGAAGGCAGTCGAGGCAGAGATGGTTCCCATCAAGGACATTGACATGGAACCGACCGCTCAGGCTCTGCACAAAGAATTGGATGAGGCTGCAAAAGCATTCCAAGAGAAACACAAGGAAGACATGATGAAGATTAAAGGTATGGATCTTTCCGAGTACATGATTCGAGGTGATGATGAAGAATGGTCTCAAGTGCTGAAGAAAGCTGGAGACACAGCAATAGTGAGCATCAAGAGTGATAAGAAACGCAAATTGGAAGGGGAAAACAAGAAAGGGTGGCAAGGCAAGAAAATGAAGAAAAATGACAAGAAAAAGGGCAAAATTGGAAGGAAGGCATAATTACTATACAGTGATTTTTGTTGCCTACTTTTTTTTTTTCTTCAATTAATTGCGCGTTTATCAATACTGAACTTTGCATCACAAGTGTAACAATGCTAGATTTGAACTCACAACCTTCTGAACAGTAATACAAATCCTTAACCTGTCAGTATCACTGTGTCGAGTTTGCTCACGTGTGTATGAAAGGACTGGCCTGAATCAGTGTAGTGCATGCCTTTTTTTTTTTTTTAATTGTGCTGTGTATGAACAGGATACAGTGCTTGATGATATGATCTCTCACATGAATGTACAGCGATTATATATATTTTTTTATTTTCTTGTTTCATTTTGGATTTACTCCTTGCAAAAATGACAGCCTGCTGAAGTGTATTGCAGCATTTAAAAAAAATGTAATTCCTGTAATGTATGCTATAGTACATTTTTCTGTATAATGAAGAGGTACTATGTTCTCGTTTTGCAGTCAAATGTTTGTGTGAAAATCGAAGTTAAATTTATATATTTGGTGGTTAGTTTTTGTTTTTTTTAATATGAAAAAGTTTACGTAGTATTGAGGAGTGTGTGGAAGTAATTGTTTAAAAAAAACCTGCAAACAATAGGCGATTTTGCTAAAAATTTTTCATACTCCAGTGTTATAACAGTCAAATACCCTCTACGTGAGTAAATATCATTTAATAAAAGAATCACAATACAATGTGTGCTCTCATTGAGGTTATTTGTCCTTTTTTTTCAATTATTGCTATAATATTGGCCAGTGTGTTCTTGTATTGCATTGTTTAATTTCATTATTAATAAAGGATGAAGTCAGTTTTCCTTTGCAAATACAATGATTTAAAAAATCAGCAAAATTGCTGTAAAATTAAAATAAATAGGATAAAGATGGGGGGAGGAATCAACAAATATTGTTATTCTGGCTATTGTAGTGAAATGCACAGTAGTAGACCAATTATACACAATATTTATCCAGTGAAGGAACTTTGAAATAAGATATCAACTATAGTTCTTTTTTGTTTTTAAAGAGACTCAAGTGGCTATAGATCATTTACCTGGTGTCTGTCCCGTCCCTGTACTTCTGATTTCTGGAAATAAGCAGTGCAATTACATAATGAGAGGCTTAATAGAAATATCGTTTTGGATCTGTGTAATGTGCTTTCACACACGCACTATGCAAAATTTACAGGAAGAGAAATTTATATTATTGATTTTCATTTTGATGTTTGGAAAATTTCACATTGATCAAAAATTGTGAGGTACTAATTTAAGTATATGTCAATTATTTGAAATATATTACAATTCAAATAAAACTTTTGATGTAATAGTAAAAAAGCGCTGCATGTTCAACATGGTACAATAAATTTAATATAAAAAAATTAAGAGTTAAAAAAAATACTGTGTACCACATTACCGACAATGCTTTCCTGTTAAAGGAAAATCATTGATTTAGTCCTCGTCGAGCAATGATGATGTAACCATGATGAAACACTTTTGCGCTTCTCCAAACTGACTCATTCACAACAAAAATTATTTTATATAAAACGCGTGACAAAAACAATTATCTAAAAAAAATTAAGACGTTAAAATTCTGAGTTTGTCCTGTTTTGAAATGAACGTCTGTCAGTTGAATGAGCGCTGCTTTGACGTCATTAACGTGCGACAGCTAATATCTACACGTGAACTCTGCCAAGGGAATTGCTCTGAAATACTGCGTTTGGTTTTACAGAATAATTAAAACTACAAACAGCTGTAGGATAATTTATCATGTCGTTGACGACGAGTTGTCGTTTTTGTTTGGGTTTATTTAAGTCGAGAATGATTAACAGTCGTGTGTTTGGTTATTTGGGGTCTCCAGGGAGATTCGTACATGCAGGCTGTGGAAGACGGACACTTTCTTCTTCACACACACTGCTGTTTCAACAGAGTTATGTTTATTCACAGAGTTTGGACTTCCGGCGGACATTTAAAACCGCTGTAGCGTCATGGAGCGATGAAGTTGGTAAAATCCAGTCAAAGCATTATCATTTGGTGTATACATGCAAGGTGAGAGTGTTTTTGTCTTGTAATGTAAAGTAATGCAAAATGGAAAACTACTAATTTTATTGGTTGGTGCTGTATTTTCCTGATTCCTGTGAGAAAAGCAATTGATAACATTGCTTGCTCAGTGACAATGGAGTTTAATAGCAGAAAAAATTAAAGGATAACAAACATACACAGATCAGCCATAACCTTATGACCACTGACCGGTGAGGTTGATTTACCTCATTACAGTGGCACCTGTCAAAAGGTGTTGTGAACACTTAGTTCATGAAGTTGATGTGTTGGAAGCGGGAAAAATGGGCAAGCGTAATGCTCTGAGCGACTTTGACAAGGGCCAGATTGTGATGGTTAGACGACTGGGTCACAGCATCTCCATAATGGTAGATCTTGTGAGGTGTTCCCAATATGCTTGGTTAGTACTTGCCAAAAGTGGTCCAAGGAAGGACGACCAACTGGTGAACCGGTCCTAGGTGTCCAAGGCTCACTGATCTGTGTGTTGAGCGAAGGCTGGTCTGATCCCACAGAAGAGCGGTTATAGCACAAATTGTTGAAAAAGTTAATGCTGGCTATGATAGAAAGGTGTCAGAACACACAGTACATCTGTAACGGCCAAAGTAGAATTCATATAGATGTGAATTACAATTTATGTTAAGTATATATAATTTCATTTGAGTGTGTAATTTCATATAAGTAGTTTATTTCATGATTAAAATGATGAATAACATGTGGCAAGGTTAGAAGAATTAGAAGCATTAGAATTAGAATTCATGGGGGCATCGTGGCTCAGGTGGCTAAGGCGCCATACCATAAATCCAGGGACCTGGGTTCGATTCCGACCTGAGATCATTTCCTGATCCCTCCCCGTCTCTCTCTCCCGCTCATTTCCTGTCCTGTCTCTACACTGTCCTATCCAATAAAGATGAAAAAAGCCCCCAAAAAATATTTAAAAAAAAAAGAATTAGAATTCATATGTGAAGAATTAGAACTGTCTCACGCTTCTCAAGAATTAGAATTAGAATTCATTCAGCTATATAAGAACGGTCTCGCGCTTCTCAGGCAGTGTTGCCAGATACTGCTGACGTTTTCCAGTCCAAAATATGTTCAAAACCCGCCAAAATGCACTTGAAACCGCCCAATTTGGGCGGGAAACCGCCCAATCTGGCAACACTGTTCTCAAGGTAGATCTCGAGAAGCCGTGGAAGCGAACGGTTTTTCTTACCTGACTCTCTGACTCGCCGACTCTCTGTATCTTAGAACCTTTGTAATTGTTAAACGAGGATTAAAGTTCAACTTTCAAGACGTTTCAAGTGGATTTATTGCAAGGCACACGAACACAGAGTGGAAACAGTTACTTTGGGACAGAGACTTCGTCAGCACAAGCTATAGCACTTTTCTCAAGGTCTCACTACGAATGAGCCTCTACAACATCACAGCTTAATGTGTACCTGTAGAGTGACTGGAGCGTGCTGACCCAAGTGCACCTCCGGAAGTGCCTGCAGTGTGCACATGAGCATTAGAGCTGCACCATGGAGTAATGGAAGAAGGCAGCCTGGTCTAATGATTCATGTTTTCTTTTACATCATGTGGGCGGCCAGGCGAGTGTGCATCACTTACCTGGGAAAGAGATGGCACAAGGATGTTCTATGGGAAGAAAACTGAGAAAGTGTGATGCTCTGGGTAATGTTCTGCTGGGAAACCTTCAGTCCTGGCATTCATGTGGATGTTATTTTGACATGTACCACCTACCTAAACACTGTTGTAGACCAAGTACACCATTTCATGGCAATGATATTCCCTAATGGGGGATCAGGACACTTTGTCCAGTGACCATTTCGTCCAATAGATGAGACATTTCATCCAAAGCCTTTTTCATACGTGCTATCAATTTATTTTATATTTCAGGTATTCATTTGTTAGAAAAAGAATTCTCAATAGAATTTGACCAAAACGGAAGACATTTTTGTAACGCAAAAGCCGTAAGATTTAATATGATCCAGACGACTTCAAAAATTAATAACTCGGCCAGGGGAGCAAAGCCAAATTTTACAGGCACCTCCCCCTTTGAAAGAGTACAGTCTCGGAGAGCGCTGCTCTACGCCGAAAGATTTAACATGATCCAGCCGGAAACATAGACATGCAAACGAGCAGCCTGCAACGACAAGGGAGTTAACTCATCCCAAGGTCAGCAAGTGGCACGTGGTCCCCCCCAGTACGCGCTTTAGTGTTGAAGCGCACATACTATGGCACTCATTTGCTTTACAAAAATGTTTTTTGCTTCGGTCAAATTCCATTGAGAATTTGTCCTTTTTTTTCAAACAAACAAATACCTGAAATATAAAATAACTGATAGTGCATATGGAAAAGGCTTTGGACGAAATGTCAACTATTGGATGTAATGACCTGTATTCCCTAATGGCAGTGGCCTCTTTCAGCAGGATAATGTGCCCTGTCACACTGCCAAAATTCTTCAGGAATGGTTTGAAGAGCAAGGTGTTGACTTGGCCTCTACATTCCCCAGATCTTAATCTAATCAAGTATCTGTGGGATGTGCCGGATAAACAAGTCCAATCCATGGAAACTCCACCACATAACTTACAGGACTTAAAAGATCTGCTGCTAAAACCTTGATGTCCCATATCACAGCACACATTGAGAGGTCTTGTGGAGTTGATGCCTCAGAAGGGGGACCTACTGTACATAGTTAGGCAGGTGGTTTTAATGTTATGGCTGATTGATGTAAGTGATGGTCAGATTTCATTTTATTATCTCCTAAAAATAAAATAAGCTTATTTTCTCACTCCCGATTTTCCAGAATCATATTAATTACAAATCCAGTGTAGAATTAGTGGAGAGAAGAAAAGCTGAATGCAGTGTAGCTGTAGTTTATGACACAGGTGCTCTGAGTTACAGGTGAGACTGCTCAGCTTGTTGGTGATCTGCAGGATGATAGTTTGGTGCCATTATTATTAATTATTCTTCTGCTACTACTGGACTGTTACCTTGCTGTAGTGTAGCAGCTTGCGTGCCTCCTATGACCCCAAGGGCTCGTGCTGGCAGGGGCCTTCAGGTCCCCAGTAGGTTCAACCATGCCAGAGTTGGTCTTGGGTTAGGGGCCTGACAAAAATCAGTCCACTGGGCTCCATGCCCCAAATACTGTGCTGATGTCTGTGGCATGCTAACATGCACACGAGAGAACCGTGGAGGTACCATATTGCTGATTGACTGGGATGAGCCATTGCGTGCTACCAACACCAAGAGAATCCAGAGGCCAACCGTCAGAATATGGAAAACTAGGTATTGGGCAAGCTACCTAGTGGGCGTAGAGGGTTCAGTTTACAGCACCTGGAATGGCCAAGGGCACAGAGACAACTGTCTTCCCACAGAGGACACAAATCAGAAGTGGCCAGCCTGCCTGGGTCAGTTCAAGTCAAGGTTAGCCCACTGACTCTACCCCCTTTTGACAGCTTCTCCAGATTACATATGGTGATATGTGTCTCCGGGACGGCACGGTGGTGTACTGGGTAGCGCTGTCGCCTCACAGAAAGAAGGTCCGGGTTCGAGCCCCATGGCCAGCGAGGGCCTTTCTGTGCGGAGTTTGCATGTTGTCTGCGTGGGTTTCCTCCGGGTGCTCCGGTTTCCCCCACAGTCCAAAGACATGCAGGTTAGGTTAACTGGTGACTCTAAATTGACCATAGGTGTGAATGTGAGTGTGAATGGTTGTCTGTGTCTATGTGTCAGCCCTGTGATGACCTGGCGACTTGTCCAGGGTGTACCCCGCCTTTCGCCCGTAGTCAGCTGGGATAGGCTCCAGCTTGCCTGCGACCCTGTAGAACAGGATAAAGCAGCTAGAGATGATGAGATGAGATGTGTCTCCCCGTGATTCTGCTCCATGTGATTATTGGATGAAGGACACAGGTATGGAATTGGGCAGCCTACCTGCTAGCCATGGAGAGGTCTGCAGCCTTGCCATGGTGAAACTCTTTACCCGCTACAGACTCGTCAACATCTTACAATCCGCGTCAGTCTGACGGGAAGCGATATCGCAAGTATGACGGATCACGGGCAAAGCCTTCGGGACCCCCTGAACTCGATCGTCCCAGAAGCCACCGCAAATGCATTTCACAGATCAAGATCACGTTGTTGTAGTTTATTATTATTATTATTATTATTATTATTAACATTGCAGTGTTGGAACCTGATCTGTTTGAGCAGCGTACAGATAAGGCAGTGAGACAGAATAAAAGACTAAAATGTCGCATCATCACTCTTTAAGTAGAGATGACGAAAGGGCGAAATCAAACTGCTGCCTTGTGGGTAATTTAGGAAACTGTTAACTGAAGTAAGGGTTTTGTTTTTTTAAATAAGTCATGGCCGATTTCTTGCCCGAACTGATGATCGCATCAGTTTTTCTCTGGCTAATCGGAGAAAAGGTATGCCGCCACTCTTGCTGGAGCAGTTGGGGGTTAGGCACCTTGCTGAAGGGCACCTGAGCCAGGCCTGCTGGTTCAGGGACTCGAAGCAGCAACCTTTTGGTCCAAAACTGTTTCTCTAATCATTTGGCCATTTAACTGAAGTAAAAATGGTCAACTCAGAATTTCATTTCATGCCACTGAATATTCTTTAAAAAGATTAATATGGTGGATTTTTTCCTTTGGGCGGCGCGGTGGTGCAGTGGTTAGCGCTGTCGCCTCACAATAAGAAGGTCCGGGTTCGAGCCCCGTGGCCGGCGAGGGCCTTTCTGTGCGGAGTTTGCATGTTCTCCCCGTGTCCGCATGGGTTTCCTCCGGGTGCTCCGGTTTCCCCCGCAGTCCAAAGACATGCAGGTTGGGTTAACTGGTGACTTTAAATTGACCGTAGGTGTGAATGTGAGTGTGAATAGTTGTCTGTGTCTATGTGTCAGCCCTGTGATGACCTGGCAACTTGTCCAGGGTGTACCCCGCCTTTCGCCCATAGTCAGCTGGGATAGGCTCCAGCTTGCCTGCGACCCTGTAGAACAGGATAAAGCGGCTAGAGATAATGAGATGAGATGAGATTTTTTCCTTTAACAAGTTGAGTGATATAATGATAGAATTTTCCAAAGTATGCTGTGCATATTTATACATTTTATTTAAAAAAAAAACTTTATTGTGGCATACAAGTTATTTATTTATTACAAAATTTTACTCTTTAAATAAAAATTCCTATATGGCTACTTCAGTTTAATATACTTTTTGTTTGCACTTTTTCTGTGGTGTTCTGAGTAAATTACATAACATATCACACATGTAAAGTACTAATATAAATTGATTCTGGTGCTCACTGTAGGTCTGTTCCACGCGTTCAATGAAGAAAATCTCCAAGATGGCATATCACAATGGCATTGTTATAGTAACATGTCCAGGCTGCCAGAACCATCACGTCATTGCCGATAACCTTGGATGGTTTTCTGATCTGGAAGGAAAGAGGTGTGTATCTGTCAGACAGGACTTTATCCTGTATATTGAGAGATTTTAGTTGTTAGTCATCTGTGTATTATTCCTGCATTGATATTTAATCACCATCTTAAGTTTTGTTTTAAATCAGACTTTCACTGTCAGGCAGTTTGTTTTTGCCTTCAGATCTGTCAGAGATGGGGAAACTAGACCACATCTGAACTTTGAGGAAGTATTTTTAGGTACGCCTATGATGTGATAAAGGCGTATACGTAAATACCTCCTTCCTGTCCAAATATCACTTGTGCATGATAAAACAAGGGTACTGTGTGTTTCATGAAATAATCTCTCAAACATGTGTCAAAATGTTCCATAATAAACAGCTATACTACATAGTGAGTGAAAGTAAGTAGTCCGAGACTTTTGCTTCTGTTATTTGCTATACTTCCAGTGCGTATAGTCCCTTCAAATGTGCACATGTATCTTAACTTCATGTTTCTAAATATGAGCAAAAATATGTATTCACTCTCTTAGTAGTTTGTGTAGTATCAGATATAATCATGCACAAAGTCTATCAATGTTTTTCTGCCATTTTCAAAGAAGTGTCATAATGGTACACAGTACAGCTCGTATGTTTTCAAGATTGGTTAAAAAATGCACATTTATAATAATGTGTTTAAATAAAGGAAAAAAGGAAGTATAACAAACTAGAAGGGCACTTGGAGAGCTCAGACCTCCGCCAAGGACAAAAGTGAACTTTCCTATGATGTACAAATCTGCAACCACAACTACTTTGTATGTCTGGATATATTTACAAAACTATCAGAATTATGTGCCTACATGTGTATCCCAGAGGATTACTGATGCCCATGAATATGGATTGTGGTATGAAGTTGTCATATTTCTACATTGGCTATGTTTTGTCAGTATTGAACTTTACAGCCATCTACTGGATTTGAAGATTATTGAGCGCAGACCTTAGCCAAGGCCCCATGCCTTATCTTGCAAAGTTAGTGAAAGTGAAATTAAACTGGTGGATCTGGTCCTTGACTTGGATCCGCTACAAAATTTCATGGGTTCTTCCTCAGTCTATGCTACATCCTTCCACCAAATTTGATGGAAATCGGGTGCATAATCCTGCTTACAGCCAGACAAACAAACCACACTGCAAACGATCTCCTTGGTGGAGGTCAAAATATTTTGGCCTTTATGTAGTGATATTAAGGAAATCATAAAAATGTAAATAATATTTAAAAAACGTATATAAAATGACAATAGTATGCAAAAAATATAAAAATGCATTCTAACTTGAAAGAAAAAAAAATACAACTAGAAGGGCACATGGTAGAGTGCATACGTCCACCAAGCCACATATCAAAATCGAATCATTTGAACCAAGGATAATATTAAAGCTGTACACCAAATTATCAAAATTTGTTCACTACTTTTTGAATTGCATTGGGGAAACTACAAAAAAAAATCCTGGCTCCGCAAACATATCCAGATTTGCGTCAAAATTTAATGAATTGGTCCATGGCCCACCTTTCATCAAAATTCCATCAAAATCCGTTCACTACTTTTTGCGTTAGGTTGAGAGTAGGCAAATAAACAGAGGTGAAAACATAACCTCCTCCAACACTGATGGCGGAGGTGGTAATACACCTCAAACAGGAAGAAACATTAGATAGTAAATAACAGTAAAAGAAGAGAAACACTTTATCATGGTGCTTTTTGTTTTCATGACACATTTGATAAATCAGGATGTTTTTTTATAACAGTTCTGTGGTTTTGGCTGGTCTTGCGGTTGTAGAAACATTGAGGAGATTCTTGCAGCCAGAGGGGAGACAGTGAGGCGAATCGCGGAGGAGGATGCTGCCATAGAGATTGTTGCCAAGGAGACGATTAAAGAAGCGATGCAGAGGAGTGAAGACAATGACCAGAAAGCAATAGCGGACAAGTCTGATAAATCGTGACTCATCTGACAAATCTCTGCTGCACTAATGAACACTTCTAATTTGACAGTGGATACAATTTATGAAATGTGTAAATCTGTTGGTGTAAATAAATAAATGTATTCATGATGGGCAGGCTTTCTGGTTTCTCCATAACAGGATTTTTTTTTTTTTTTCTTCGCCTTCTAATTGCCTAGAGAACAATTTGGAGCATAGATCCTATCATCTTACCCCATTCTACTATTCACTGTGATGCACTTTTTCAGCAAAATGAAAAATATGCCCTAAGCATATTTGTGAATTCACACAACCTCATGTCACCTTGGCAAATATGCACAGCAAACTGACTGCTCTAATGAAAGTCTAAAGTATTACATTTCACCCTTGGATATTAGAGATGTATTCTGTCATGTTTTAGATGACCAGATGGCTCATAAACATACAGATTTAACTATTTTTGTGTTATTCAACATTTAATGTTGTGATTTCATCCTTAAAAGTAGACGGTCTTTTGATTTCATAAAATCAGTGAAATTTAGTTCCCTCTGAAATGTGGTCATTGTGATATTAGATTCACTTTATTCATCCCACATCGGGGAAATTCACATGTTTACAGTAGCAAGAAAATGTCAAACATATAACTAACAAAACTGAAATAAAAATTAGACAAACGAAGGATTAAATACAGAGGGCTATTTGCCTTATCTACCGTGAAAAAGTATAGAAAAACTGCCTTATTGAGAGGCTCGGAAAAATTGCACATTACAGGTAGACTCTGTATATATACCCACGTATATACATAATATTTTATATAAGTATGCATAAAAATAGTTTAGGCCCTATATTAATTGCACATAATTGCATCGATGAAAGATGGCAGAGGTAGTAGTGGTGAAGTAGTGCAAATATAACGACAAACAGGTTATTGGTGCGACGTTACAAGTTGTGGGTGTTATACAGTCTGACAGCAGTCGGTATGAATGACCTGCGGTACCTCTCCGATATGTTTATTTCTGTAATATCTAAAAAAAAAAACCAGGCCATTCTGTGACTGGGAAGTTATTTAATTTGAGGGGATTCTCTAGCCAATAACGTGCATGAAATCGCTCCCTTCACGTGGTCAAGCAGACAGAGGAATTCCATGTGCGCACATGCACGCTTACCTTGACCGTGCACTGACCGTTACATCATTCTGTCACTAAACGAACAGTTGATCACACCGAGGTGCTCGCTGACCACCGATATTTATTAGTTTGGTCCTGCGTTTCCTGTCCTTTGCAATGTAACGTCTTTTCTTCTCGCTTTCAGTTACTGTAGTCAGTCTTTCACGTTTCATTCATGTCCTCTGTTTTCCTCTCCTGTTTCCAATTTGTATCCCACAATGCCTTGTGCGAACGGGGAAAGCCCACCATGTTATGCATAACGTAGTCTCTTGTTTTGCATCATGGTGAAGCAAGAAAAAATAGCAGAGAATTTAGGGCCGCTTGGCCTTAAATTCATTAATTGTTCTATTTAAAAAAAAAAAAAAACTAACAAAATTGGAAGTCTGTGATTTGAATTCGGTAGCTTTTGGTCCACTAAACAAAAAATGATTGGGTGTCAGGGAAAATTTATTTTTATGACCTAAACTTGAAAAATCTGAAAGGCAGTACAGCTTTAAAAATCAAACCCCAGTCCTATTGTACTTCACATTTCCAAAAACACTGCTCCACTAATTTAATGAATATCATTATTGAGAGCTACAAGTGCACTGCATGGCCAAAAGTGTAGATACACCTTCTAATTAATGGCTTTGGCTATTCCAGCCACACCCATTGCTATATAGATGTGTAAAATCAAGCACAACCATGTAACCAGGGTTTTTCAACTTTTAGCAAGCCATAATCAACATCCTTCAGCTAATAGCCATCCTGCATGAGACCTGTATTGATAATCATTACCAGATGAGTGGGTCGTATTGAATAGCTCAGTGACTTTCAATGTAGTACAGACAGGATGCCACCTTTCTGTCTGTTGGATTTAATGAATTTCTGTCATGCTACAGTGAACACTCATGAGTTCCAGACTGACAAACTGGAAGCAGCATCAGCACAAGAATGTTTAGTCAGGAGCTTCATGGATTTGGTTTCCATGGCTAAGCAGCCACGCAGAACACTTACATCACCATATGCAGTGTCTAGCATTGGCAAGAGCGGTGTAAAGCCCATCACCAGTAGAGCCAGGGAAAAACATTCTCTGGAGTCATAAATCAGCTGTTGGAGAACCTGGATTTAACCGATTCTAGGAAAACACAATCTACCTTAATGTATAGCAGCAACAGTAAATTTCAGTAATAAGGAATAATGGTTTAGGGCTCTGTGTCATTGTTTGGGTGAAGTCTTGTAGTTCCACTAACTCATTTTCAGTAACTGCCTTAGCTGGTCAGGAGCATGGAAGATCTAGAGCTTATTCCAGGCTCATTGGCCATGAGGTGGGAATACACCCTGGATCAGACCTTAGTAGAAAGTGGGAAATGTTAATGCTACTGCATACAGTGGCTTTTTAATTTGTAGCAATACTGTGGCAAAAGATAACAATGGCAATGTTCACAAAGCAATGTTTATAAAGAGTTTGGTGTGGAAGACATTGATACCCTGAACAGACTCCTGACCTAACCTCATCCAACACCTTTGGGATGAACTAGAAGGCCAACTGTGAACCGAGTCAGACATTATCCTTCAGCATTAGCACCCAATCTAATCTCACTACTGCTTCACAGAGGTATGAAAAGGAACTGTTTCAAAATCTAGCATGGACTGGAGTGGAGTACAGTGCCTTGCAAAAGTATTCATACCCCTTGAACTTTTTCACATTTTTCCACCTTACAACCACGAACTTAAAAGTTTTTTATTGAGATTTTATAGACCAACACAGAGTAGCACATAATTTTGAAGTGAAACGAAAATGATAAATAGTCTTCAAAATTTTAAACAAATAAAAATCTGAAAAATGTGATGTGCATTAGTATTCAGACCCCTGTCCTCTGATACCTCTAAATACAATCCAGTGCAATCAATTGCCTTCAGAAGTCATTTAATTCGTTAATAGAGTCCTACTGTGTGTAATTTACTCTCAGCATAAATACACTTGTTCTGTGAAGGACTCAGTGGTTTGTTAGAGAACACTGAAGAACAAACAGCATCATGAAGACCAAAGAACTCACCAGACAGGTCAGGGATAAAGTTCTGGAGAAGTTTAAAGCAGGGTTAGGTTATAAAAAAAAATCCCAAGCTCTGAACATCTCAAGAAGCACTGTTCAAACCATCATTCAAAAATGGAAAAAGTGTGGCACAACTGCAAACCTACCAAGACATGGCCGTCCACCTAAACTGACAGAGCGAGCAAGGAGAGCACTGGTCAGAGAAGCAACCAAGAGACCCATGATCACTCTGGAGGAGCTGCAGAAATCCACAGCTCAGGTGGGAGAATCTGTGTACAGGACAACTATAAGTCGTACACTCCACAAATCTGGCCTTTTTGGAAGAGTGGCAAGAAGAAAGCCACTGTTGAAAGACAGGCATAAGAAGCCATGTAGGGGACACAGCAAACATGTGGAAGAAGGTGCTTTGGTCAGATGAGACCAAAGTTGAACTTTTTGGCCTAAATGCAAAGCGCTATGTGTGGCGGAAAACTAACACTGCTCATCACCCTGCACACACCATCCCCACTGTGAAACATGGTGGTGGCAGCATCATGCTATGGGGATGCTTTTCTTCAGCAGGGACAGGGAAGCTGGTCAGAGTTGATGGGAAGATGGATGGAGCTAAATACAGGGCAATCCTGGAAGAAAACCTGTTGGAGGCTGCAAAAGACTTGAAACTGGGAAGGAGATTCACCTTCCAGCAAGACAATGACCCTAAACATACAGCCAGAGCTACAGTGGAATGGTTTAGCTCAAAGAATATTCATGTGTTAGAATGGCCCAGGGGGCAGCATGGTGGTGTAGTGGTTAGCGCTGTCGCCTCACAGCAAGAAGGTCCGGGTTCGAGCCCCGTGGCCGGCGAGGGCCTTTCTGTGCGGAGTTTGCATGTTCTCCCCGTGTCCGCGTGGGTTTCCTCCGGGTGCTCCGGTTTCCCCCACAGTCCAAAGACATGCAGGTTAGGTTAATTGGTGACTCTAAATTGACCGTGAGTGTGAATGGTTGTCTGTGTCTATGTGTCAGCCCTGTGATGACCTGGCGACTTGTCCAGGGTGTACCCCGCCTTTCGCCCGTAGTCAGCTGGGATAGGCTCCAGCTTGCCTGCGACCCTGTAGAACAGGATAAAGCGGCTAGAGATAATGAGATGAGATGAAAATGGCCCAGTCAAAGTCCAGACCTAAATCCCATTGAGCATCTGTGGCAAGACTTGAAAATTGCTGTTCACAGACGCTCTCCATCCAATCTGGCTGAGCTTGAGCTATTTTGCAAAGAAGAATGGGCAAAAATTTCAGTGTCTAGATGTGCAAAGCTGGTAAAGACATACCACAAAAGACTTGCAGCTGTAATTGCAGCAAATACTAATGCACATCACATTTTTCAGATTTTTATTTGTTTAAAATTTTGAAGACCATTTATCATTTTCGTTTCACTTCACAATTATGTGCTACTCTGGGTTGGTCTATCACATAAAATCTCAATAAAAACTTTTAAGTTCGTGGTTGTAAGGTGGGAAAATGTGAAAAAGTTCAAGGGGTATGAATACTTTTGCAAGGCACTGTAGATTGTAAGATAGCAGTAAAAAGGGGAACAACTAAATGTTAATGCAGCATGTTTGCGTTTCCACATACTGATCTTCCTGCTAATGGATGTCAAGGTTAGCTAAATATATTTTGGTATAACAGCAAAGCCTGCTGTGTGTTATTTCTTATTTAAAAAATCAGGTATGTGCTTTAGGCTATATAATATTACACCGTAATGCCAAGGTCAGACTACACAATATTTCTGTCTTTCACGATGGTCACCACATCAGATTAGGTAATAATAATATTGCCATAAATTGTTGGCCAAGGGACTGGCAGCACTACAAGTTTGACCCCAATGAATCATTGTTCACATCCTTGCATGTTGTCAGGGAGGAGGGTCAAGAAATTATCGATCATGGCGATCAAGAAATGTGTAGGAGTTGTCAAGCTAGGCAAAAAAATACAAAAAATTCTGACATGCTAGAATTTTTATTTGGTGTCGTGGTGCATCCCAGAAGCCACATCACTGTTCTTTGATTATGTCACAGTCACACTACAAGGTCTGTTTGTTGTTCCTGATGTTCATATTCAGGCCCGGTGCTGGAAATGTTTTCAGCCACAACAAAATTGTGTCAAAATTTGGCTGAATTTGTGTAGTCTGATCCTGGTATAAGCCATTTCTGATGCTTGCCACCTGGTAGATAAATAATATAACCTCACAACCCTGCACAACTGATTTAATAGAATGTTATTATACAGCATACTGTATGTACTTGTTTATGTATTAAAATAGACATTTGGATGTAGGTGTGGCATGATGGTGTAGTGGTTAGCACTGTTGCCTCACAGCAAGAAGGTCCTGGGCTCGAGCCCAGTGGCTGACGAGGGCCTTTCTGTGTGGAGTTTGCATGGTCTCCCCGTGTCCGCGTGGGTTTCCTCCGGGTGCTCCGGTTTCCCCCACAGTCCAAAGGCATGCAGGTTAGGTTAAGTGGTGGCTCTAAATTGACCGTAGGTGTGAATGTGAGTGTGAATGGTTATCTGTCTCTATGGTGGTGTTTACATTAGACCGTATCAGCGGATCATCAGATTAACGTTTTTAAAACGATTCGCGTGCACACAGCAACGCCAATACACGATTCGCGTGCACACAGCAACGCCAATATACGGATATGCTAATCACATGACTAATTAGACGGCACGTCACATGATCCCAGTGCATATCGGGCATGCGCAAGTCACTCACCACTTGCAAGTGGAAGGATGGCAAGCGAACACCTTCTCCAGCAGATAAACACACCTGGCTGTGATGTTCATGTTCTCACTGAGTTTAAGCGCCTGAAGGAGGTAAATAAGTTGAAATGTGTAAATAAACCTCAGTGCGGCTCAGCGCTTCCTCCTGCGCTCCAAATCACTCCGCCCTGAACAGCGAGTGCCCTCTGGAGGGTGCGCACTCCGGCCCTGCGCAGCTCACAGAGCTCGCGAGTGAAGCGCACGAGCAGTGATTCGGGACTGAGCCGCTTTGTGTCATTTCCTGTAGTCCGCGCCGTTTTTCAGCAGTCGCGTCACATGACCAATGTGGCATGACCAACGCCAGCGAATCAGGAAGGTGGATGTCACAGTGACGTTGTCCAATGACGACGTCAGCGAGAGCTCAGCACTGCATTTCCTCGTTCCTCAATGTTTACACAGCACCGGATCAGATACGAACTGGGTTGAATACGTGGGCCCTGGCGGATTCAAGTTGTTCCGCCTGTGGAGTCATTTCCCGGCATTTTAATGTGCACGGACAGTGCATCCGCGACGAAAACGAGACGGATACGGTCTAATGTAAACACCACCTATGTGTCAGCCCTGTGATGACCTGGCGACTTGTTCAGGGTGTACCCCGCCTCTCATCCATAGTCAGCTGTGATAGGCTCCAGCTTGCCTGCTACCCTGTAGGACAGGATAAGCGGCTACAGATAATGGATGGATGGATCCAATATTACATTATCTGTGAGTGGCAAAAGTATGTGAACCTTTGCTTTCAGTATCTGGTGTGACCCCCTTGTGCAGCAATAACTGCAACTAAATGTTTCTGGTAACTGTTGATCAGTCCTGCACACCGGCTTGTAGGAATTTTAGCCCATTCCTCCATACAGAACAGCTTCAACTCTGGGATGTTGGTGGGTTTCCTCACATGAACTGCTCACTTCAGGTCCTTCCACAACATTTCGATTGGATTAAGGTCAGGACTTTGACTTGGCCATTCCAAAACATTAACTTTATTCTTCTTTAACCATTCTTTGGTAGAACGACTTGTGTGCTTAGGGTCGTTGTCTTGCTGCATGACCCACCTTCTCCTGAGATTCAGTCCATGGAGAGATGTCCTGACATTTACCTTTAGAATTCACTGGTATAATTCAGAATTCATTGTTTCATCAATGATGGCAAGCCATCCTGGCCCAGATGCAGCAAAACAGGCCCACACCATGATACTACCACCACCATGTTTCACAGATGGGATAAGGTTCTTATGCTGGAATGCAGTGTTTTCCTTTCTCCAAACATAACGCTTCTCATTGAAACCAAAAAGTTCTATTTTGGTCTCATCCGTCCACAAAACATTTTTCCAATAGCCTTCTGGCTTGTCCACATGATCTTTAGCAAACTGCAGATGAGCAGCAATGTTCTTTTTGGAGAGCAGTGGCTTTCTCCTTGCAACCCTGCCATGCACATTGTTGGTGTTTAGTGTTCTCTTGATGGTGGATTCATGAACATTAATATTAGCCAATGTGAGAGAGGCCTTCAGTTGGTTAGAAGTTACACTGCAGGGGTTAAATGCAAAGGAGGGACATCACAAAAATAAAGACATGTTCTTAATTTACCCACAAATGTATTTATTCCACTTGAAAGGTGTATGTCAAACCAGCTACCGGATTTGGGACACTATGACATCCTGAACTATTTAGTATTTAGCTTCAAGTTTGAAAAAAAAATTGAGAAACACTGACATAAAGCATTAATTTCGAGGAGGCAGTGTACTTGAATCAGCAAACACGGACTTTGTTCAGGATGACTCAGACTGGGGGAAGCTGCGAGTAATTTAGCCACCACTGCAGGGCAGAAATACAGTGGTGCTCGAAAGTTTGTGAACCCTTTAGAATTTTCTAAATTTCTGCATAAATATGACTTACAACATCATCAGATTTTCACACAAGTCCTAAAAGTAGATAAAGAGAACCCAGTTAAACAAATGAGACAAAAATATTATACTTGGTGATTTATTTATTGAGGAAAATGGTCCAATATTACATATCTGTGGGTGGCAAAAGTATGTGAACCTCTAGGATTAGCAGTTAATTTGAAGGTGAAGTTAGAGTCAGGTGTTTTCAATCAATGGGATGACAATCAGGTGTGAGTGGGCACCCTGTTTTATTTAAAGAACAGGGATCTATCAAAGTCTGATCTTCACAACACGTGTTTGTGGAAGCTGCCGCGGACTGGCAGCTGGAAGTGGATCTGGGCAAACAGCTGAAGATCCCAGCTAGAATAACATCAACACAGCTCCGACCAGACATGATCATTGTTTCAGATGCCACCAAACAATTGATCATTCTGGAACTCACAGTTCCCTGGGAAGAACGCATGGAGGAGGCAAATGAGAGGAAGCGTGCCAAGTACCAGGAGCTGGTGGAGGAGTGCAGGAGCCAAGGCTGGAAGACCTACTGTGAACCCCTGGAGGTTGGATGCCGAGGATTTGCAGGGCGGTCCCTCTGCAAAGTCCTCACCATGCTGGGCCTCACTGGTGAGGCAAAGAGGAAGGTCATCAGGTCTGCAACTGAAGCCGCAGAAAGAGCCACAAGATGGCTTTGGATTAAGAGGGCTGATCCGTGGACGAATGCTGCTGGGATACAGGCCGGAGTCTGATCACCTCCGGTTGGGTCGCCTGGGCGAGGGTGTCTGATGTTGAAAGACCCGAAACACCCAGTGACCCCAGGTTACATCACTGATGATGTGTCCCAGCGCATCAGCAAGATGTATCTTTCACCTGTCAATCTGGCCTAGCCAGTGACACTCAGGAACAGACTGGGTGGCAACCAGGGACAGTCTGGTGACAACTGGAGAGACAGTTGACAGCTCGGAAAGACGGCAACCGGGGCAGGGAGGGTTAGCACCCCAACCTGCATCTCCCATGAGGGAGAAACCTAAATCTGCTATGAAAAAGCCTTCTGAGACATACCCCCAGGGGAGCCCGAGAGGGGGGGAGAATGAGAGCCCCATCCGGACGGACCTCACGGCATCGACAAACAGCAATGGAAATTTGACTATGAATGCACAGTGCATCTGCGGAAAAGTGTGCAAGAACTTGCATGGCCTCAAGATACATCTGGCCAGGATGAAGTGTAGGGACCAGGGGAACACACTGCAGCACACAGGACTTGGTCCTGGTGAGATGCAGGAGGAGCCCGGCCAGGAAGCACCCCACAGTGCCCAGCCCCTCCAAGCAGTAGAGCCTCGGAACCCCTGCAGGACATCCCATCAGAAGCGGATTAAGTGGCCTTCATCCAACAACCAGGCAGCATGGGCACAGTTTGACACAGATGTAAGCCAGATCTTGGAGACCACCACCAAGGGAGAAGTGGACAGACGCCTCGAGACCATGACAGCCATCATAGTCAGCTACGCAGCAGAGAGGTTTGGCCTCAGCGAGAGCAAGAACCCCAGGACTAAATACACACTGAACCGCAGGGCTACTCAGATCCACAACTTGCGCCAAGAACTCCGGAGCCTCAGGAAGCAGTATAAGGTGGCAGCTGAAGAGGAGAAGCAACCTCTTGCTGAGCTTCGTAACATCTTGAGGAAGAAGCTCATGACACTGCGCTGTGCAGAAGGGCACCGAAGGCGTAGAAAGGAGAGAGCAAGGAAGCGTGCTGCGTTCATCTCCAACCCCTTCACCTTCACCAAGAAGCTACTGGGGGACAAGCGGAGTGGCAACCTCATGTGCTCAATGGCGGAGACAAACACCTTTTTGCACAACACCCTCAGTGACCCAGAGAGGGACCAGGAGCTTGGACCACAGAGGGCCCTCATTAGCCCACAAGCACCAGCAGTGGAGTTTGTAATGAGGGAGCCCAGCTGGGCTGAAATACAGGAGGTCGTGAAAGGAGCCAGAACAGCATCAGCCCCAGGCCCCAGCGATGTCCCATACTCCGTGTACAAACGCTGTCCACAACTACTTCGACACCTGTGGAAGCTGTTGAGGGTGATCTGGCGGAGGGGTCAAGTCGCAGGGCAATGGAGATGTGCAGAGGGTGTGTGGATCCCAAAGGAAGAGAACTCAAAGGACATCAGTCAGTTTAGGACCATCTCACTGTTAAGTATCGAAGGCAAGATTTTCTTCAGCGTCTTGTCACGACAACTAACAGAGTTCCTTCTGAAGAACAGTTATATTGACACCTCTGTTCAGAAGGGTGGGATTCCTGGAGTGCCTGGTTGCCTTGAACACACAGGAGTGGTGACACAACTCATCAGAGAGGCTCGTGAAGGGAAAGGAGACTTGTCCGTACTGTGGTTGGACCTAGCCAATGCGTATGGCTCCATACCTCACAAACTTGTTGAGCGTGCCCTCCTGCAACATCATGTTCCTACCAAAGTCGTTGACCTTATCCTGGACTATTACAACAACTTCAGGCTAAGAGTCACCGCTGGATCAGGCACATCAGACTGGCATCGACTTGAGAAGGGCATAATAACAGGCTGCACAATCTCAGTCATCTTGTTTGCACTCTCCATGAACATGATTGTCAAGTCAGCAGAGGTTGAGTGTAGGGGACCTCTGACAAAATCTGGAGTGCGCCAGCCCCCTATAAGAGCGTTCATGGACGACCTAACTGTCACCACCACATCTGTCCGAGGCAGCAGATGGATTCTCCAAGGACTAGAGAAGCTCATCACATGGGCAAGGATGAGTTTTAAACCTGTAAAATCAAGGTCTCTGGTGCTCAAGAAGGGGAAGGTGACAGATAGGTACCGCTTCTCTCTGGCTGGAGCCACCATCCCGTCCATCACGGAGCAGCCAGTCAAGAGCCTTGGGAAGTTCCTTGACTGTAGCCTCAAAGACTCCGCATCCATCCAGAGAACCAGCAAGGAGCTTGAGGGCTGGTTGAGATGTGTCGACAGATCTGGCCTGCCAGGGAGATTCAAGGCCTGGATTTACCAACATTCCATCCTGCCCCGCATCCTGTGGCCTCTGCTAGTGTACGCAGTACCCATCACAACTGTAGAGGCCATGGAGAGAAAGATCAGCAGTTACTTGCAAAGATGGCTTGGCCTACCCCGAAGCCTGAGCAGTGCTGCCCTGTACGGCAGGAGTAACACCTTGCAGCTTCCGTTCAGTGGACTCACTGAAGAATTTATGGTGACCAGAACTCGGGAAGCCCTGCAGTACAGGGAATCCAGGGATGAGAAGGTGGTGGCGGCTGGCATCCAGGTGCGGACAGGCCGGAAATGGAGGGCTGACGAGGCTCTGGAAGTGGCAGAGTCGCGACTGAGGCAGAAGGTACTGGTCGGGTCCATAGCCTCAGGACGCGCAGGCATTGGCTATCTCCCATCAACCAGGGTGGACAAGGCCCAGGGAAAAGAGCGGCAACACCTCATTCAGGAGGAAGTGCGGGCAGGCGTGGAGGAGGAACGAGCTAGCAGGATGGCGGGAATGGGACAACAAGGAGCATGGACTAAATGGGAGAACATTCTGCAACGGAAGATAACCTGGCCCAACATCTGGAGAGCAGACTCCCTTAACATCAGGCTCCTAATCCAAGCTGTTTATGATGTCCTACCTAGTCCATCCAACCTTCATGTCTGGGGCAAAGCAGAGACACCATCCTGCCCCCAGTGTCCAGGACGGGGATCCCTGGAACACCTACTCAGCAGCTGCCCAAAAGCCCTTGGAGAGGGGCGTTATCGCTGGCGCCACGACCAAGTGCTGAAAGCAATTGCTGAGAGCATAGCCAAGGCCATTAACACCACCAAGGGCCTCAGCAAGCCTAAGTCCATTAGGTTCCACAAAGCCGGAGAGAAGCCCACCATTCAAGCAGGGGCCAGGTCAGGCCTCCTCACCACTGCCGCGGACTGGCAGCTGGAAGTGGATCTGGGCAAACAGCTGAAGATCCCAGCTAGAATAACATCAACACGGCTCCGACCAGACATGATCATTGTTTCAGATGCCACCAAACAATTGATCATTCTGGAACTCACAGTTCCCTGGGAAGAACGCATGGAGGAGGCAAATGAGAGGAAGCATGCCAAGTACCAGGAGCTGGTGGAGGAGTGCAGGAGCCAAGGCTGGAAGACCTACTGTGAACCCCTGGAGGTTGGATGCCGAGGATTTGCAGGGCGGTCCCTCTGCAAAGTCCTCACCATGCTGGGCCTCACTGGTGAGGCAAAGAGGAAGGCCATCAGGTCTGCAACTGAAGCCGCAGAAAGAGCCACAAGATGGCTTTGGATTAAGAGGGCTGATCCGTGGACGAATGCTGCTGGGATACAGGCCGGAGTCTGATCACCTCCGGTTGGGTCGCCTGGGCGAGGGTGTCTGATGTTGAAAGACCCGAAACACCCAGTGACCCCAGGTTACATCACTGATGATGTGTCCCAGCGCATCAGCAAGATGTATCTTTCACCAACTTTTACCCACAAATGTATTTATTCCACTTGAAAGGTGTATGTCAAACCAGCTACCGGATTTGGGACACTATGACATCCTGAACTATTTAGTATTTAGCTTCAAGTTTGAAAAAAAAATTGAGAAACACTGACATAAAGCATTAATTTCGAGGAGGCAGTGTACTTGAATCAGCAAACACGGACTTTGTTCAGGATGACTCAGACTGGGGGAAGCTGCGAGTAATTTAGCCACCACTGCAGGGCAGAAATACAGTGGTGCTTGAAAGTTTGTGAACCCTTTAGAATTTTCTAAATTTCTGCATAAATATGACTTACAACATCATCAGATTTTCACACAAGTCCTAAAAGTAGATAAAAAGAACCCAGTTAAACAAATGAGACAAAAATATTATACTTGGTGATTTATTTATTGAGGAAAATGGTCCAATATTACATATCTGTGGGTGGCAAAAGTATGTGAACCTCTAGGATTAGCAGTTAATTTGAAGGTGAAGTTAGAGTCAGGTGTTTTCAATCAATGGGATGACAATCAGGTGTGAGTGGGCACCCTGTTTTATTTAAAGAACAGGGATCTATCAAAGTCTGATCTTCACAACACGTGTTTGTGGAAGTGTATCATGGCACAAACAAAGGAGATCTCTGAGGACCTCAGAAAAAGCGATGCTGATGCTCATCAGGCTGGAAAAGGTTACAAAACCATCTCTAAAGAGTTTGGACTCCACGGATCCACAGTCAGACAGATTGTGTACAAATGGAGGAAATTCAAGACCATTGTTACCCTCCCCAGGAGTGGTCGACCACTGCAAACAAAGATCACTCCAAGAGCAAGGCATGTAATAGTCGGCAAGGTCACAAAGGACCCCAGGGTAACTTCTAAGCAACTGAAGGCTTCTCTCACATTGGCTAATGTTAATGTTCATGAGTCCACCATCAGGAGAACACTGAACAACAATGGTGTGTATGGCAGGGTTGCAAGGAGAAAGCCACTGCTCTCCAAAAAGAACATTGCTGCTCATCTAGTCAAGTCAAGTTTATTTGTATAGCGCTTTTAACAATAAACATTGTCGCAAAGCAGCTTTACAGAATTTGAACGACTTAAAACATGAGCTAATTTTGTCCCTAATCTATCCCCAATGAGCAAGCCTGTGGCGACAGTGGCAAGGAAAAACTCCCTCAGATGACATGAGGAAGAAACCTCGAGAGGAACCAGACTCAAAAGGGAACCCATCCTCATTTGGGCAACAACAGACAGCATGACTATAACATTAACAGTTTTAACATGAAGACAGTTTCATTGATGTTATAACTCTTCATTGATGGAAACTTGAGTGCAAAACTGTTCATGACAACTGCAGTCCTAAAGTTAGCAAGTCAACTGTAGTCCTCAGCCATAAAAGCATTACTGTAAGAATCCAGAGCATCCTCTAGGTATAACCCTCAACTGTCCTCATGGGGCCGTCCTCCACAGGAGTGATGCAATAAAACTCCGACCAGACACAGGGCACCAGGATGGATCAAGCAAGTCCGAGGGGCAGAAGAGGCCAGCATCTCAATCCCAGGACCAACATGTAACTCAGGGGGACAGATGGGGGGAGGGGAGAGAAAGAGAGAGGAAGAAAACACAGGTTGTTAGGTATGCCCTAAAAATGACACAAGTATTAAATCTGTGTGGTATCTGTTCTCATCTGCAGTTTGCTAAAGATCACGTGGACAGGCCAGAAGGCTATTGGAAAAATGTTTTATGGATGGATGAGACCAAAATAGAACTTTTTGGTTTAAATGAGAAGTGTTATGTTTGGAGAAAGGAAAACACTGCATTCCAGCATAAGAACCTTATCCCATCTGTGAAACATGGTGGTGGTAGTATCATGATTTGGGCTGGTTTGCTGCATCTGGGCCAGGATGGCTTGCCATCATTGATGAAACAATGAATTCTGAATGAATTATACCAGCAAATTCTAAAGGAAATGTCAGGACATCTCTCCATGAACTGAATCTCAAGAGAAGGTGGGTCATGTAGCAAGACAATGACCCTAAGCACACAAGTCGTTCTACCAAAGAATGGTTAAAGAAGAATAAAGTTAATGTTTTGGAATGGCCAAGTCAAAGTCCTGACCTTAATCCAATTGAAATGTTGTGGAAGGACCTGAAGTGAGCAGCTCATGTGAGGAAACCTACCAACATCCCAGAGTTGAAGCTGTTCTGTATGGAGGAATGGGCTAAAATTCTTCCAAGCTGGTGTGCAGGACTGATCAACAGTTACCGGAAATGTTTAGTTGCAGTTATTGCTGCACAAGGGGGTCACACCAGATACTGAAAGCAAAGGTTCACATACTTTTGCCACTCACAGATATGTAATATTGGATCATTTTCCTCAATAAATAAATGACCAAGTATCATAATATTTTGTCTCATTTGTTTAACTGGGTTCTCTTTATCTACTTTTAGGACTTGTGTGAAAATCTGACGATGTTTTAAGTCATATTTATGCAGAAATATAGAAAATTCTAAAGGGTTTACAAACTTTCAAACACCACTGTAATCTTTGGACTGTGGGAGGAAACCGGAGCACCCAGACGAAACCCATGCAAACTCCACACAGAAAGACCCTGATTGGCCACTGGGCTCAAACCTAGAATCTTCTTGCTGTGATGTGACCGTGCTCATCACTGCACCACCCGACTTTACTGTACCTCCTTTCTAGTTTGACTTTCTTTTTACATTGTTGATTTAAGAGTGGGCAGCACGGTGGTGTAGTGGTTAGTGCTGTCGCCTCACAGCAAGAAGGTCCGGGTTCGAGCCCCGTGGCCGATGAGGGCCTTTCTGTGCGGAGTTTGCATGTTCTCCCCGTGTCCGCATGGGTTTCCTCCGGGTGCTCCGGTTTCCCCCACAGTCCAAAGACATGCAGGTTAGGTTAACTGGTGACTCTAAATTGACCATAGGTGCGAATGTGAGTGTGAATGGTTGTCTGTGTCTATGTGTCAGCCCTGTGATGACCTGGCGACTTGTCCAGGGTGTACCCCGCCTTTCGCCTGTAGTCAGCTGGGATAGGCTCCAGCTTGCCTGCGACCCTGTAGAACAGGATAAAGAGGCTAGAGATAATGAGATGAGATGAGATTTAAGAGTGGGCAGCACGGTGGTGTAGTGGTTAGTGCTGTCGCCTCACAGCAAGAAGGTCTGGGTTCGAGCCCCGTGGCCGACGAGGGCCTTTCTGTGTGGAGTTTGCATGTTGTCCGCGTGGGTTTCCTCCGGGTGCTCCGGTTTCCCCCACAGTCCAAAGACATGCAGGTTAGGTTAACTGGTGACTGTAAATTGACCGTAGGTGCGAATGTGTGAATGGTTGTCTGTGTCTCTGTGTCAGCCCTGTGATGACCTGGCGACTTGTCCAGGGTGTACCCCGCCTTTCGCCCATAGTCAGCTGGGATAGGCTCCAACTTGCCTGCGACCCTGTAGAACAGGATAAAGCAGCTAGAGATAATGAGATGAAATTTAAGAGCGAATCTGGACCTTTCCAATATGGCGGAGGCGTTGACGTATGACAGTACCTAGCAAAACCTGCTAAATACTAGCTCACTGCATGGACAAGTGACATGTTGGCTCTATCTAGTGGACATTAGCGAGTTACATCACTCAGTCAGGTTGTATGATTGATCGATATTTCTTCGAAACATATCAACGAGTAAATATAAACGCAAAAGAATATTCTGACACTTTTATTTCCTGATAGTTTGCGCAGTGGCCTTACTAGGCTAGATATTAATTCATGATGATTCAGACTGCGTCACAAATCTCCATGTTACCTACATAGCGCGGTAAAATATAGAACGTATATTTTGGGATTCTGGAAATTTCTTGCGTTCCATACTTGAGTGATTTGTCACAGTTCAGTCACATAATGCGCACCTTAAATCGTTCGGTGTGTAGTGCGGAAATGTCCCAAACCACATTCAGGCCACTCTATAGGTCGCCTACGAGGAGCATTATCAGAACAGGGACGTCCCTTGTACAAAGTGCACTAGAGTGGAGTTTTGGACAGAGCCATAGTCCAGATAGTGTTGTGAAAGGCCCGATGCAGACTCGGTAAGTTGAGGTACGTCTCTTTCCGAGGCCGGTGAAAAGTTTCATGCGCTTTAATAAGGAAGTTATTTAGTTATTTAGAAGAAAGCGACATCTCTGCACCGCCATGGAGGTGTCCGTGCCTTTGGGTGAAGCTGAGCGGCCGCGCCACCGACCTTTTCTCATCGGGGTCAGTGGAGGAACCGCCAGTGGAAAGGTAACTTCCAACTGTACCTCAACACTGCGTGTAGCGCCCAAGCAGGACGCTGTGTTTGTTGTGTTAAGTACTAGCGTCATGTAGCGTAGCATAGCATAAACATAATCTATAATAATTAGTTAAAACGGATAAAATAAGACTGCTCCATATTAGCATATAGTCAGTACAATCCTGTTAGCATACAGAGGACTAAATGCTAGCGCGCGCGAGCCAATTAACTAGAATGCGAAATAATAATAATAACGTTAGCTAGCATGTCACGTCAGAATAAAACAAACAATGCTAACAAGACGTTAAAAAGACATCATGGTGTGTGTCTGGACGACTCTTTTAAGGGGAAAATCTCAAAATACTTGCTCAAAAAGTCACCAAATGACGTAACGATATCATTTGCATATTGAGAGAATCTTTGCGGTTATTTGCATATCAAAGCATGGGACATGAAGAAGGAAGATTTTTCTGAAGATAATAATTATAATCGGTGGTGTACTGGTTAATATTGTCGCCTCACAGTAAGAAAGTCCTGGGTTCGGGCCTCGAACCGAACAGAAAGGAGTTTGTTCAGTTCCCCCAAATTTTACGCTACGTTCACACTGCAAGGCTTAATGCTCAATTCCGATTTTTTTGTGAAATCCGATTTTTTTGTGAGGTCGTTCACATTAACAAATATATGCGACTTGTATGTGATCCTCAGTATGAACGAAAAGCGACCTAAAAGTGTTCCGCATGCGCATTGCAGGATACGACGACGTCACACGCAGTGAGCATGGCCAGTGTTTACGGAAGTAAAACCGCCCGGTTGCGGTATGACCCATCCAATCTAGCTTGAATAGCTGTATCCCCCCAAATGGAAATCAGCTCCCTAACCTCTGCATCCTTCCATTGAGAAGATTCAGAACCTTCACAGCCCGAAGCGTCCCTCGCATTGATGTCATGCGCAGGGGCGCAGATACGTTTTTTGAACTGGGAGGGACAAAAAACTGGGGGGGGACAAAGCTGCCAGCAAACCAACCCCAACCCCGATATGCCTGTCAAACTTGTTGTTAGTAACCATAGCAACCAAGCTCGAGCTCGCAACCTGTGCAGTCTGCGCAGCTCAACCAACCGAATATCAGTCTTTGTTTTATGTGAGTTGTTGCAACTATGTATACACTGCCGTGCACCTCAATAAACCGAATGGTAATTAGTCTTTTGATTTTTCCGTGAGGTTTGCCTTATACAAAGAAAGACAGCATAGACGTTTTTTCCTCCCTATAAGTGGGGGGGGGACCAAACGAGGTGAATTTAAATCTGGGTGGGACGAGTCCCCCCCTCTATCTGCGCCCGTGATTATGCGCCATGTTGTAACTTTTTTTGAGAGACCCGCCGCCTACTTCAGCGCAGAATAGTGACGTTTGTGGCTTGTTGATGACGTGTAAGTCGGATGAATGCGACCTGGCGGTTCAGACTGAAGTCGCATATGAAAAGAGCGGATAGGAATCGGAATTAGCACCACATATCCAAACGGCCTGGGTCGGATTTGAAAAAATCGGATCTGTGTCGTTCATATTGTCAATAAAAGATCGGATACAGGTCACATATGGGCGAAAAGATCGGATTTGAGTCACTTCAGCCTGCAGTGTGAACGTAGCCGCTACCCGACATGGGAAAGGTGGAGTTAAGGTCTGCGCGGGACAGAATTTTCAGGCCCGCTCCCGCATTGTTGTGCAGTCCCGCTCCCGCAAAGAATTATGATTTTCAGTCCCGCTCCCGCAAAGAATTATGATTTTCAGTCCCGCTCCCGCCCGCAAATCCCGCATGATGCAGACGTTCGTGTTATTTCTCACGGAAGTTCTTGTCCTTGGCTTGGGGAATTAAACATGCTGAGCTCTCCACTGACCGATCCTTCATTTATTGTAAGTTTATTGTTTAGACTCTGACATTCTGCTGACACATTCCAAGTTGAGCGCTGCATGCGCTCATGATTGACAGCTCTCGCTTTGCGCACTCCCACTTCCGAGTCTTTGGCGTTATGATTCCAACCGCGATTTCATTCTCCTCTCATATGAAGTGCTGCGCAACCACAACCAGCTCCTCAGATTATACACTGTCTATTCCTAGCTTTAAATTGAACAATCTGTGCGATACACAGTCCTTTTTAATACTAGTTAATACTTTTTTTTAAAATACTTTTTAATACTTAGGACTAATACTCGACTTTTTAACGGTAAATGTACCTCTTTTTAAAGCAGCACTTACTTCTGAAGCACTGTGAGCTTCACTAGAGGAGCTCTGCTCTTCTGCCATGATCGGAGATCTCAAACACGGAAGAGCGGAAAGGAATCGGAAACGTACGCGAGATTAGACCACATCCGCAAATTTAGGCGTCTTAAAATGTTTTTATTAATGCCAAATAAAATATCCAGCACAAATTATATACGATAGACATAAATTAATGATTTATAAATTTTATTTTAAACACGTTTTTAGTTAGCGGGACTGCAGCTTATCACCTCTCCCGCCCGCGCCCGCATTGTGCACTCCCCCTCCCGCCTGCGCCCGCAATGAGCTTTCAAAATTTGTCCTGCGCCGCACTGCTTTGCGTCGGGTCCCGCGGGAGTGCAGGGCTCTAAGGTGGAGGGATCGCAAATATATTCAAAGCCTCTTTTCAATGTAAACAGTCCTCGCTTGGTGATTTTACATCCTTTGAACACTTATGTGCACTTGTTACATGCTCTCCTAACATATTCTTATTAACTATTTACAGGCCTCCGAGACATTCAGCCAAAATTTTTCTGGAAGAGTTTGGTGAACTGTTGTCTGTCATTTGCTTAGAGTTTGACTGTCTTATTATATCTGGGGATTTTTAACTTGCATGTAGATAATCCTGAAAACACTAATGCCAGAGAACTACTTGCACTTATTGACAACTTTAACCTAGTACAACATGTACAGGGGCCGACCCACTCTCGTGGTCATACCCTTGACCTCGTTATTGCAAAGGGTCTTACTGTTTCTACTACTGTTGTTGACCTGGCCTTATCTGATCATTTCTGTGTTTTCTCTGATGTTTCTATGTCCCCTCACATTCAGAACAGCTCAACGACTATGGGTAGGAGAGTCATAAACGACAACACGTGTTCTCTTTGAGCAAGCTCTCTCTCGGATCTCAACTAAAATGTCAGACTCTGTAGACGACTTACTGGAAATTTTTAATTTAAATATGACCCAAATTATGGATGATATTGCTCCATTCAAAATCAAAAGAGTCAATGACAAGCAGAAAGCACCATGGAAGCAATACCCAGCTGTTAAATTGCTAAAGAGAGAATGTAGGAAGACTGAAAGAAAATGGCGCAAATCTAAACTTCACATCCATTATCAAATCCATAAAGAGATGCTTTGTAAATATAATTATGAAATTGGTAAAGCAAGACAGTCTTTCTTCTCCAACATCATCAACAGGAATATGAACAATGCCCGTGTGCTATTTTCAACAGTAGAGAAGCTAACTAATCCCCCACCACAATTAGCACCTGAACTTCTCTCAGTTAATAAATGCAATGAGTTTGCATCCTTCTTCAAAGGTAAAATTGATAAAATACGGCAGAATATTCCTCATAATATATCTCAGTTGCAAATAACTGAAAAGCTGCAATCACCAGTGACAGACAGACAATTTCAACACAATGTCAGAATTTTGTTTGATTGATTACGAGACTCTTGAAAAACTGTACAAAATCTCAGTTCCTCAACATCTGAATTGGACATTCTGCCCACCAACTTTTTTAAGTCTGTTCTTCACCTCATAATTACAGATGTGCTTCAGATCATAAATACATCCCTAGAGACTGGCATTGTTCCTGTGTCCCTGAAAAAAGGCGTTGTAAAGCCCCTACTTAAAAAGAATAATCTGGATGCTTCAGTACTAAACAACTACAGGCCAATATCAAATCTACCATTCATCGGGAAAATCCTTGAAAAAATTGTCTTCAATCAATTAACTGCCTTCTTGATATCAAACAGCTGTTTTGATAACTTTCAGTCAGGATTTCGTGCCAATCATAGCACTGAAACAGCGCTGATTAAAGTTATAAATGACATACGTCTTAATACTTATGCAGGCAAAACATCGGTCCTGGTGTTACTGGACCTCAGTGCAGCTTTTGATACTGTTGATCACAACATACTGCTATATCGACTTGAACACTTGGTTGGGTTGACTGGTAAAGTTATCAATTGGTTAAAATCATACTTAAAAGATAGAAGCTTCTTTGTTACCATGGGAAATTGTACCTAAACATCAATGTCCTTGACCTGTGGTGTCCCCCAGGGGTCGATCCTTGGACCATTACTATTCAACTTTTATATGCTCCCACTTGGACAAATTATCAAGAACAACTCAATTTTGTATCACCGCTATGCAGATGACACCCAAATTTATTTTGCTCTATCACCTAATGATTATGCCCCCCCTTGAATGTCTCTACCAGTGTATCGACCAAATCAACAACTGGATGTCTCAAAATTTTCTTCAGCTGAACACAGATAAAACAGAAGTAATTCTATTTGGGGAAAAAAGATGAAAGACTCAGGATTACCACTATTCTTGACACAAAGGGGATTAAAACAAAAGATATGGTTAAAAATCTTGGTGTTTTCATTGACAGCGAGCTAAACTTTGACAGTCACATGAAAGCAATCATTAAATCGGCATTTTATCACCTAAAAAACATTTCCAAACTAATGGCCCTTTTCCACTACCCTTTTTCAGCTCACTTCAGCCCGACACGGCTCGCGTTTCGACTACCTCAGAGCAGCACGACTCAGCTCGCTTCAGCCCTACTCAGCACCCAAAACTCGCGCGGTTTTGGAGTAGGGCTGAAGCGAGCTAAACCGAGCCGAGTGGGGCTAGGGGCGTGAGGAGACACTCCCCTGTGCACTGATTGGTGAGGAGGAGTGTCCTCACATGCCCACACACGCCCCATGAGCACGCTGGGATCTGTAAACACCGTAAACCCGGAAGAATAATAATTACGAATTACGAGAATTTCTGAAGCCTTATGCGCCTCGCCTCATCTATACGCTCTTGCCAGTATCTGTTGGCGTTGTCGGTGACAACAAGCCACAGCACCAAGACCAGCAACACTAACGACTCCATGTTTATTGTTTACTATCCGGGGCGTGAGACTGCCGCTTAAAAGGCCACTGATGTCACTGTTTGCGCCGCCTAACGACATCACGTGACGTCCACCCACTTTCGCTAACTCCACCCAATGTGTCCACCCACTTCCAGCCAGCACGGTTCAGCGCAGTTGTAGTCGAAATGCAACTCCAACAGCCCGACTTATCTCGACTCAGCCCAACTCAGCACGGCACGGCTCAGCCCAACTCGGCCGCGTTGGTAGTGGAAAAGCGGCATAAGAGGACTTGTGTCAAAAAATGATCTGGAAAAACTTATACATGCCTTCATCTCTAGTAGGGTTGACTACTGCAATGGCCTTTTCACAGGCCTGCCAAAAAACACCATCAGGTGATTCAAAATGCAGCGGCTAGGGTTCTCACACGAACAAAAAGAACAGAGCACATTACTCCAATTCTAAGGTCCCTTCACTGGCTTCCAGTAAGCTACAGAATTGACTTTAAAGCATTGCTGTTGGTGTACAAATCTCTAAATGGTACAGGGCCCAATTACCTCTCTGATATGTTGCAGCGGCCTAACCCAATCAGATCTACCAGATCGCAGCAGCAAAATTTCCTGGTAAAACCTGTTGTTAAAACAAAGTGTGGTGAAGCAGCTTTTAGCTACTATGCAGTCCAGCTATGGAACCAACTCCCAGAGGACATTAAAAATGCTCCTGCTGTTGGCAGCTTCAAATCTAGACTAAAGACCAAGCTGTTCTCAGATGCTTTCTGCTAACTGATAAATATCGTCATCTTTACATGTTTTAAGCTTTACTTAACTTTTACAGTCTCTGCATGTTTTAAACTTTACTTAACTTTTATTCTATTTTATTCTGCTGTTTTTTACTGAACTTTTACTTCATTTTATTTTATTTCTACTATTGTTTAATTCTTATTTTTTTCTTCTTCCCCCTTTATTTTATGTAATTTTATTTTCTATTGTTTACTGTTTTGCTTTTACCTCTGTAAAGCACATTGAACTGCCACTGTGTATGAAATGCGCTATATAAATAAACTTGCCTTGCTTTGTGTGGAGTTTGCATGTTCTCCCTGTGTCTGCATGGGCTTCCTCAGTCAAAGACATGTGGTTAGGTTAAAGGGGAACTGAAAGGCCTTTTTTTTTTTTTTTAAATCAGAATTCTATTTCTCATTTTTATAAAATATAGGAATGCATTTTTGATAGCTGTTTTGTCACTGATATAGCGAGTTATGAGTGTTTGAAATATGCTATGTGATATGTCAAAGCAATGGCCGTAAACAAGATTCGCTGAGACCTGTGCGAGACTTCGTAGGACGGAAGTAAAACATACAGCGGAAATCAAAGTGGTCAACGTTGTCAAAAGACGTGCATACCCTCCTTCGAATGCTGACAAATGCCATTTTGTAGTGCTGTCCGAAACCTTAGTGAGGATTACGAGGTAAATCCGCTCCGTATAATATGTATTTGTCACAAAAATACATACATGGATGTATTTATTATTTTGAAAACCCACCAACCACCTGATCTGGCATGTTTTAATTGTGCAACAGTAATGATGAATACCAGCGCGACGGACTACTCCTTATCCTGTCGTCTTTCCAACTCTTCTCAGTTGGTTCGAAGTCTTATCTCATTTCATTATCTCTAGCCGCTTTATCCTGTTCTACAGGGTCGCAGGCGAGCTGGAGCCTATCCCAGCTGACTACGGGCAAAAGGCGGAGTACACCCTGGACAAGTCGCCAGGTCATCACAGGGCTGACACATAGACACAGACAACCATTCACACTCACATTCGCACCTACAGTGAGTTTAGAGTCACCAGTTAACCAAACCTGCATGCCTTTGGACTGTGGGGGAAACTGGAGCACGCGGAGGAAACCCACGCGGACACGGCGAGAACATGCAAACTCCGCACAGAAAGGCCCTCGCCGGCCATGGGGCTCGAACCCAGGACCTTCTTGCTGTGAGGCGACAGCACTAACCACTACACCACTGTGCCGCCATACAGATCAAAAACGAGAATACAGGCAAAAGGGTTGGTTGAGGTGCAAACAGTACATCAAAGGCTAAGTGAGGACAAGAGCGAGAAACAGGCACAAGGATCGTGAAACAGGAAATCAAGACAACGGGTAGAAAGGCTCGGCAATGCGTACATGCGTATTGTAATACTTCACAATGCAAATGTATCTGCACAGTCCTTAAACAGGCAAAAAGACAGTTCCTTAATTGAGCTTAGGTGCGCCTTATACTCGGCGCGCGTGCAGGACTGACACTCCATCACTGATGAAGCTGGCAAATCTCGAAATTAATCTAAATTGGAATGATATGGCGATCTGGCTGCTGTGTAAACAGTTTTCAAAATGGCGGCACCGACACTTTACATTTAAAGCCTCGCACAAGTCTTGTGAAGATCGCGCGGATAAGCAACGCCTGCCGTGGACCGTACGAACTACATTCAACATGGCTAAAAACCGAAAAGGCTGATAAGTGTAATATAATATGCCAATATGAGTCACAATATAAGGTTAATAAAACCGAAAATGTAATTGAATAACACGTTAATTAAGAAATAAAGTAAGTTTAAAAATGACTTCAGTTCCCCTTTAACTGGCTTCTCTAAATTGTCCATAGGTGTGAATGTGACTGTGCAGAAAGGAACTGGCCACCCTACTGCTGCAATAGCCCTAACCCATAACTGTTATTGCATGTTTACCGTAATGCATTATAGGTGATACCTGGGGTCAACTCTGCTGTATTGTTTACTTTCGCCTTTGTTAAACACTGCATTATTCTGTCTAACCGGTTTTAACCATGCCTAAAGCGAATTGCTGTGTGCCTTAATGCATCTCCACAACAAAGAGAACACCTAATTTGAGCTTTTAGAGAAGAAAGAAATGGATAACAAAAACCTTTGAACTGAATTGAAATGGATAAGTGTTTGTAGCTTACGTTTCTCTGGTGGGAAAAAGATGTACTTAAACTGTGACCCAGCAATATTTACATGGTCTGCGGAATGGCCTTCGGTTATAGATTATAACAATCGACACTGTTCATCGTCTGAAACTAGCGATATTTCAAAGCCTGTAAAACAAATAAGCATTCTTCGGCCTTTGCCTCAACGTGCCGAAGCACTCGGCAGCCGAATGAGCTTGTCGGACTGATAAAACTCCAAAACCACGAAGGGTTCTCTTTTGGATCTGTATAATGTTCAGTGTACCTCACTAGTGGCATTTATTGAAGATGCATTTATACTGAACATGACAGATCAGTAGGTTTCCAAAGTATGTTTTTTTTTTTTTTTTTGTAATGTTTCCTGATATCAAGTTTTATTTAACTCGCTCATTTATAAGTGTTTTGATTGGGAGAAAATCTTGTATCAAGTACGTTCGTCTTCTTTCTGTGTCAAATGCGGCCTCCTACAGTTTAAGGTTCTCCACTGGAGTAAGGAGAAGATCTTGAAGATATACCCACACACACACACACGCCCCCTTTGTGACCAATGCCAGCAAGCACCAGCTTCTTTAATACCTATATGTTCTTATCTTGCCCCTCTGTCCACGACTATTGGACTGACATCTTCAATATTCTATCGACTATATTAAATGTACCTTTTGATCCTATTCCAGTAACCATTTTGTTTGGTGTGCTACCCTCTACCCTACTGATGCCTAAATATAAGGCTGACTTCATAGCATTTACCACTCTCTTAGCTTGGAAATTAATTACTGAGATGGCAATCTTCCACTCCACCAACCACTCCGTCTTTCATTGGTTAAGAGACCTTTTGTCCTTTTCTCATCTAGAGAAGATGAGGGCTATGTTGCATGGCTCCACCACAAAATTTTACAGGATATGGAGCCCTTTTCTTGAATTTCTGGAATCAATTCCGTTTGTAAGTAAATAAATAAAGTAATTGCACTTTCTTAATGTAGTACGCCTAACATGAATGTAACTTCGCCATGAACGCTATAGACGTTACAGCCAATTTCAGAGAGGCTACATCCAATTCCCGATATTCAGATAGATTTGTTTTCTCGATAAAGTTTAGCTGGTGCAATATACGTCCTCAGAAATAAGACATTGAGATTTGATGATGTACAGTGTGGTAGACTCAGTCTAGACTCTTACCTTCTCACCAAACTTGATTTGGATTTTGATTTTCCTGCTGTAAACCCTTGACATGTTATCCACCTCTTTAAATCACCAAATTCACTGTCTTCCACGACAGAACGCAGCAAAATTGCTCCTCTCGCATCGCTCTCACATAAAATTAATCTGACATCCGTCATATCGCTCAACTACCGACCCCGGCTATCCCCCACAATGCATTGCGGTAAACAAGTGATGACAGTTATGCAGTTAAGTGGGAAGTGGGTATTGCTTCCCACTTCTCTTCAATTTCTCCTTCAGTGTATTTCTGATCTTACAGACACATTGCTCAGGAACTTTGTTTGCTTTTGAAGAGTGGTATAAATGTGTACGGGTTGCAGAAGTACCTAAGCGCTCTCAGTTCATCTGCTGTTATTATTTTGGCTTGGAGTATTTGTATTTTTGATGCACAGTGTTATCCCTCACCCTAGACGCCAACGGTCTCTTGTGTTACATGTCACGGTGGCACGCTATGTAAAAACACAGTGGCACAGCTTTCTGCTGGCTTTGTTTGGTTCAGTGTGAGCAGCCAAAGCTGGCATGTCGAGAGGTCTTCTTCACTGCAGTGTTGTGGAATCTGTGTAAAAAGGGCTTCTCTTTTTTGCGCTCTCTCAAAAAAACACAGCTTCTCGTTTTACTGAAATGCTGAAAAGGACAGACTCCTCTGTCCTGAAGACTTTCCTGTGGTGGGAAACTTGGCAAGGTGGCAAACCACCATATCTGTTATGGTCCAAAAAAAACGTCCTTCCCACACCATGCACCGATCTCTGTTTCGTAGCCCTTGGCCTCTTGCCTATATTACATAGCTAGGGTTACAATGGGGGGCTAGTCCTCTGGTAACCACGAGAGTTTGACTCCCCACTCACATCTGTATTGCAGTGTGCCTTGCCAGATGACACCATTTTTATGATGGTCTTTGGTATGACTCGATCGTGAGTAGAACCTGCGATCTCCCGATCGAGAGGCAGTCACGCTAACCACTAGGCCACTCACCGATTATCTGTTATGGTAAAGACTCTCGTTTATAATAAGGTATAATGTACTGCGAGACAGTCATTACAAGTTGTGGTTATTAAATGATGAGTCTAATGCTGTAATTGAATTTTAATGAAGCAAACTTTCGTTTCAGTTCTTTTCTCCTTCAGTATATTCATCTTTTTCAACAAATAGTGTTGGATGTTTTTCTTTGTTAAACAGTGCTTTTCTGCTGTACAAGTTTTTGTACATGAATGCAGAAGAGTCACTAACGTCTACTTAAAAAGTCACTAGGTTTGTTCCTCGGGTCTTTTTTGAAATAGCCATTTAAAGGGGTCTAAACAGTGGCTAGATCTTACAGCAAGCCTATGAAGTTGTATTTTTAATCGATATAGTACATAAATGATTAGTGTTGGAAAATTGCTGTGGGGTAAGGGGAATAAAACATTTTGGGACATGCTGTTATTTTGGGTAGGTTCATTGATTTATTATCCTGTAACAGCACACTGTCATGTTTTAATCCTTGTATATATGTAGGATACCCCCAAAAAGGTGTCTCATCAGTCGTTTGCAGTTTGACTGAATTTAATTAAATGCTCTCTCTTTGCTAGTCCACAGTGTGCGCCAAGATCATGGAGTTGCTGGGCCAGAACAAGGTGGACCATCACCAGAGGAAAGTGACCATTGTAAGCCAGGACAGTTTCTACCAAGTGCTCACTCCAGAACAGAAAGCGAAAGCTCTCAAAGGCCAGTACAACTTCGACCATCCAGGTAATCCGATAAACTCCATTTACTCCCTCACAGCAGAATCTCACAATGTGATGGGCTGGATGGGGAAAAAAATCCTGAAAAAAATCCAACAGACCAAGCAAGAGCAGTTTATCTACACAAGACTACTATAGATGACCGTTATAATCTACCTCATCTCATTTCATTCTCATCTCATTATCTCTAGCCGCTTTATCCTTCTACAGGGTCGCAGGCAAGCTGGAGCCTATCCCAGCTGACTACGGGCGAAAGGCGGGGTACACCCTGGACAAGTCGCCAGGTCATCACAGGGCTGACACATAGACACAGACAACCATTCACACTCACATTCACACCTACGGTCAATTTAGAGTCACCAGTTAACCTAACCTGCATGTCTTTGGACTGTGGGGGAAACCGGAGCACCCGGAGGAAACCCACGCGAACACGGGGAGAACATGCAAACTCCACACAGAAAGGCCCTCGCCGGCCCCGGGGCTCGAACCCAGGACCTTCTTGCTGTGAGGCGACAGCGCTAACCACTACACCACCGTGCCGCCCTATAATCTACCTGTTATTACATAATTTAAAAGTGAAGTATTAAGTATAATATAGTAGGCGTATCAGACGCTCGCTGGCCGTGGTGTGACAATTGTGCATGTAGACGCTCATCTAGGTTTCCAAATCTGTCATTGCTTAACTCTTGAAGCTTTTCTATTGTGAATACTATCGTTAAACATATCTCTGCTTTCCAAAGAAATTTCTCATGAAGTTCAGTACTTTGGGAGTAACGGCAGGTTGAAGTTGGTACAATAGAGTGCACTCTCTGCTCGCGGTGATGTCGGGAAACTGCCGGTGCTTTTTGAGTCATGTGAAAGTGCTCAGGCTCGCTCTCTTCTGATCGGTTTCCGACTGGATTACTCATGGATATCAATCAGCTAACTTTTATATAGATGTTCACTGATGCGCTCACTGTTTCTGATGAAGTATTCAGCAAAACTTTGTCTGCTAGTTTTGATGTTCTGCTTCATGGGAGACTTTGAAGTGAGTTTTTTCATAGCTTTACCGACTTATTTTTTAAAATCAAACTGATTCAAGTAAATAAATAACCATTTTTAGAATATACCTGTACTTGTTTTGATGAAAAATATTGATCTTAGTGGTCGGAATGATATTTAAAAAAAAAAAAAGTCAAACGTGAGTGCCAATTCCAGTTCAATTAACTGGAATTGTTTTTTGGATGTGGCTCTGTTTTTTTGAGGTTCGCCTTGAAAGCTGTGAATGTCATTTTATATTATTTCATATAAACACTAGTAGGCCTTACTTTTGATAAATACAAAGGCCTACAGAGCACAGAAGGTATTAAAAATACTTTTATTACTTTTTTTTTGAGTGTACTGATTTAAAGTTTTTACCTAATTAGCATGATTAATATTAAATCCTGATTTGCATAATTAGTTTTTACGAATTTTTTTTAGACTTTGTATTTAGTATATAAATGTGCCTGCCAATTTCCATATAAATATTTTGAAAAAGTTATTAAGAAAAAACATTTGATCTCATTCGTTAATGAGGCCCGTTTTGGACCGTGTTATCCTAATACATATATTATTATGGCAGTTTTCTAAAAATTAAGCTTTTTTTTTTTCTCCAATCTTTGATTTGTAATCTCAAGAATGGATAAACATTATATAATTCTGTGAAAAGTATGTTCTGCATTCAATTCTGAATTCAGTGAGAACAGTTTCAAGCAATTTGGATTGAATTTGAATTTTCACCTGATATGCCTAAATATAGTATAGCATTTTTCCCTTTTCATTTGAATGAAACAGTAAATTGGGCTACGTTGATTGCAAAATAAGTACACAGTGGTGGAACACTTGGTATGGTCGATAAAGTCAGCAGATCTTTTTAGTCTGGAGATAGAAAGACTGAACTTTAGCTTAAACAGCAATCTGACTGAATAAATAAAAAGCAGTTTTTCAATTGATATGGACACAGGAACCATCTGAATATTGGTTGGTGAAATGAGTGGGGGGGGAAAACATGGTGAAAGAAACAAAGAACTGGAGTAAAGGCTAAGTATGGCATGTTTTTACAGTTGGGAACAGTAGTGCGTAGCCTAGAGCCAAAGACAGTCAAGTCTGAATTATTGGTGGCTTTTTTTTCCTTTTTTTTTAAAAGGAAAATTTATTTATACATTTGAGCATGCCCACAGGTTAAAAAAAACTACTCTGGAGAGAATAACAGCACTGAGCCTCTTCCTGTTAAGTTGAAAGAACACAAGTGGTACTGGTCATATTGCAGTGAATCATCCAGTTGTAGATTTTCTTACGCTCTGTGGTGATCTGGGAAGATTCTCTTGTTGCTGTGGCTGAATTCTGGGAAAAACAGCCAAAAGTCATAGTCAGGTTTTAATGAAAATCAATAATGCACTATATTTTATTATTCTTTTTGGGTCAAAATATTTACTAGGAGCAAAAAGAATTGAAATTAGTCCAGTATTGAGTTAGTGTTATAACTGGCAACTGCAAAATGGCTATACAATGTAATCCTGTGGGGCATTTATCCACATCAAAGTGAACTGCTCGTTTTCACCACTGACAGGTTCATAATGTTGTTAAGTGTCTGACAACATGGAAAGGATCCCTACACAGACACCTGTCTGTTTACCTCAATAGATAGTTTTCACTGACGTCATGGCGTTCCGGGGAACGCCCTCCAGCCGCCATCTTGTGGGTCAAACAAAACGGACCATCGCCATTACCGGCTACGTTATCTTGGACGAATTTATGAAGTTATATAGTCAGTTTTCTAAAATAAAGATCAATGTCGGCAAAATCAAGCAAACAGAAGTATATACATACATTAGACGACATCTCACGACAACGGTATGCAGCCAAACTGGCCTTGATTGGGGGAATTGACCCCTACGAAGTGGACAAAGATGCATTTTCAAGTGACTATATGCAGGGCTGCCAAAGCCTGAAACTGCCAAAGCTTGCTCCAAAGCCTGAAACTGACTTCATCAAACTTTAAAGGCTGTCTGATATATACAACTTTTATATATTCACAGCGCGCCTTTTGGTGGATGCCGCCTTTTTCATGGCTGAATCGCGCAGATCCGATTTTTTTTTTTTAGGGGGGGCATTGGAGTGTCTGATTATAATTTCAAAGTAAATTCTGTATTAAAATTACTAAATAAGCAAATCCGTTACAGTCCATGAAACAGGAAGCATAAGGATGAGAAAAAAAACAGTTTAAATCGGAAAGCTGCGCACATTTGCGCAGCCCGAGCAGTGTGCAGGACTGCGCAAATGTGCGCAGCTTTCCGATTTAAACTGTTTTTTTTTCTCATCCTTATACTTCCTGTTTCATGGACTGTAACGGATTTGCTTATTTAGTAATTTTAATACAGAATTTACTTTGAAATTATAATCAGACACTCCAATGCCCCCCCTAAAAACACAAATCGGATCTGCGCGATTCAGGCGGCATCCGCCAAAAGGCGCGCTGTTTGCATCCCAAACACAAATAAAATCGTACAGAATAGACCTAAAATGTTTTTCAAAAATGACCCTTGCGTGAGTGAAGTGACAAGTTTCAAATAGAAACGTGACAAACGAGCGATATTAAGTGTACATTACAATGTAAACGTACACTCAGCAGTTCCAGTTAGGCATTCTCCAGAGATTGTTCACATGATGTTTTGGTTTCCAAAAACAAACTTAAACACAATTGATTGTTTATTTAAACAACTTACCACTTATAAAATGATCGGAGCAGACTTTGCTGTGTTTGGAAGGCTGATAATCCTTGCGGTTGATTCTCGCAAGCCATAGATTTCTCCTTTGTATGCTGAGTTTCTTTGTTTGCTCGCCTTCGTGCTCCCGTACAGTGGGAATTCCATAAAAGCTCCGCTTGACTTCATCATTTGACCTATTACGACAGCCGTGAATACAACAGGTGTGCACCATTGCTAGCTTTAAATAGCCTGCTTGGGTTCTTTTGAAGACTTTGTACTCGCGCGTTACAATGTGTGCTCAGTCACCCGTACGGTAAGCTTGATCCGCAAGATGGCCGCCACTAGGGAATCCCCGACTCTGTGACGTCATGTGAAAACTATCTATAACTGTAAATAAACTCTACACTCATCGTTTTACCTTTCTCTTTTCCTGGTGTTTGACGCAGCGCCCCAATCAGATGTTTCTGATGTTTACAAAAGGAGAAGCTGCACGAAATTCATGAAGAAGTCTACTTCTAAAGTAACGCCCACATATTTAGCTTATTGAGTATGTAACAACATGGAAAGGATTTGTTTTGTAAATATCCGAATACAGCCTCCATGTTATAATCAAATACAGGCACTGAATGTCAAAGACTGGAAGAAAAGAGACTTTACTGGAGGGTGATATTTCAGTTCAGGAAAATGTCTGTCTAGCCTCATTTTCAGAACTTCATATAGCAGAAAATGTCAGTTTGACCATGTGAAGGGTTTTCTCAGGCCGCCACACACAGTGTTTTACTGTAGGAGGCAAAAGTTTGGACATGCTTCCTAATTTTCTTTATTTTTATTAAGGCATTTCATGTCTTAAAGTAATGATCGACTGTCATTTCTCTTTATTTGAGTGGTTCTGGTTGAATAAGTTTGTGCTAAAGTATCTTCATTCTGTCTTGTAAATTATATACAGTGTTGCCTGTTTTTCCTCTAGATATAGCAATAAAAATTGTGTCTGGAATATGTGTCCTGTCTCTCTCACTAGATGCGTTTGATACAGAGTTGATGTGCAAGACGCTGAAGGACATTGTCGAAGGGAAAGTCGTGGAGATTCCAACATATGACTTCATCACGCATTCCAGGTGAGCGATCTCTACCAAAAAAATACAGATAGATGGGGAGAGAGAGGATATTACATGGTTGCACAAAGATGTGAAGTTTATCTTTGAGTGGTGAATGTATATTTCACAAGTGAGCGATGTGAACGAGTGAAAATATTTTCAACACCAGAAGAGATACTTCATATCTTCGTGCCACTGTGTAATGTTCTTCATATTCTCTGGACACATCCACAAAAAAAAAAAAAAGTTAATCAAAATTTTAATTTTGAACCGGTTTGCCATTGACAACATGGGTCAAGCCAGCAGGAAAACGTTGGGAGTGACATTATCAGAGTGAAATATCAGAAATTATTATACATACAGGACACTTTCTCGATGGAATAAAAACGTATTCTATTCCCTTCTAGCAGGTTTCGTTCATTTGGTTTGATAGCATGCAATATTGTTAGCGTGTCACTTTACCCAATGAAGAATGAGCATTGAATATGGTTTACAATATTGCATGGTTGTCAAGACAACATGATGTCACACGTCAGAGCTGATGCGAATATTCAGTGAGAGTTTCCTGTTGCGCATGCGTAGAAGCATTTCTTTTTTTTTCGTCAGCAGCGCCTGCAGTAAACTGTCGCAGTGAATTGAAAATAGCAAAAGTTTTGTGTCGCATGTAAAACTTCTGTGTTAGTGAGCGACTGTGACAATTTGTACACAAACATGGCTGCCAGGTTTGCTTCATTAAATACGGAAGATTTTGAGAGAATTCTGAAAGAGAAAGATGCGTTGAACACCCAAAAGGAATGTGTATTAATAATAATATTGGCTGGCTTTTTTTTTGTGTGTGTGTGTGTGTGTGTGTGTGTCACATCGGATATGTTCCATTCAGCTAGCACAGGGGTTTTCAAAGTGTGGGAGAGTCAGCCCCCCCCTCGGAGAGCAAATAAACAACAGCGCCCCCCCTTTACAATTTTTGTTGTTGCTATACTTAATGTTCCATTTGTATTTTTAAAAAATGGTTGTTGTACACATTTCTTTTTCGCATTTTAAACATCTGTGCTTTTTAAAACATCTTGTTTTACACATTTTAAACATTTCAGCGCATCGTTAGCGAGCACCTCTTGGCGGACAACACACTGTGGCAGTGGAGCATCTTCAGATCCAGTCCAGGAAAATCCAAACTTTAAATAATCGTGGTCATACTTCCTTCTTTTTTCAGTCCCCCCAGGATTTCGTGGGCCTTTTTTGTGATTGTTGCGGGCTAAAATGTCTGTTGTTGCAGGGGTTTTTCCAAAAAATTGCGATGAAAATTGCGGTGTTTTTTAGGTTTTTGTTGCGATTACGTTGTGGGAGGAAGTGAAAGTTGCGAGAAATTGTTGCGATTTTCTCTTTTTGTGATTTAAAATTGAGTGATGTGTTAAATATTAAGTTATTACTGAAAAACTATTGATTAAAAAAAAAACAAAGACACTGAGAAATGGTCCTATAAACAACTTTACCAATATAAAAGATTACCAGGACGACAAAAATGCAGAAAAATAGGCTTTACTTATCCAAATGCTCCTGTTGGTTCAAAAGTTAAAGTGCAGAGAACCTCACAGCACAACATGAAGTTACCTTAAAATATAATATAAATGCCTCAGCTTTCATGTAAGAAAAAAACTATTAATACTAGTACTGTGTGCAGGCAGTTTCTCCTGAAGACTAAATTAAACAATAATTATAAACTAATAAAATAAATGGCTCAGGCTTCATAGAAGAAAAAAAACAATTTGAACAGAATCTCACAGTATGATGCTGAAGCTGCCTAAACAATGGAAAATAAAATACCATTTTGGAAAAAATGTTGGCATCCATTTTCTTGTATTAAGTAAAAAAATAATGTAAAGTGCACACAGTCCTTCACTGTAAACATAACACACTTTCAGTAACAGAATTTAAGCCTTTATAAACACTGACTTGCACATGCAGTGTTGCCAGATACTGCTGATGTTTTCCAGTCCAAAATATGTTCAAAACCCGCCAAAATGCACTTGAAACTGCCCAATCTGGCAACACGTGCATGCTGCTTCTTTTGAACGTATGCACAGAAGTAAGGCGGAAGGTAGTTTGTTGACGTCACCTCAAGACGACGCCAACGATTGGTCAAATTTGCAGGAAAGTTGTGGTGATTGGATATAATTGCAGCACTGCCCTGCATTTGCGGGGATTGGTTGAATTTGCGTTGAAGTTGCAAATCGCAACATCCTGGAGGGTCTGTTTTTTTGCTTGGCCCAGACTCTGTTTCCTCGCTCACTGTAGCTTTAGGTACTAAAAATCAATCCATTTTGTCTCTGGTAAAGGCTAGCTGAAGTTCGCTAAATGTCCACAATAGTAACTTATTCTGGTTTATTTTCCTCACGTTGTGCCCCCCCTGAAGAACTCTGACGCCCCCCAGGGGAGGCGCACCCCACACTTTGAAAAGCCCTGAGCTAGCATGATATTGAACTCCTCTTTGACTTGTTCAGTATCATACAAGCTGAATAGAATATATCGGATATGCCACTCAAAGCCAGCCAATATTCTTTAAATGTCACTCGGATCCATGATGTATTTCTTATGAAAAATGCGAGTTTTTCAACACGAAAAGATAAACTTCACATCTTCAAGCCAATGTGTGATGTTCTTTTTATTATATATACACATTCACAAAGTAGCCAGGTTTTTCAAAACAATTCATTGATTTCCTCAGGAGTGAGACAGAGATTTGTGTCACGGTTTTGGTTCTCTGTGTCCTGGATATAGTTTATATGAAATACGAGTGGTGTATTTCCAAGTATTCAGAGCTGCTGAAATGATGCGCTTCATGACGTTTTTGAGGAGACGGGCTTCAGGTGACGCTAAATGCCAGTCTGGTAAAAATGTCAAAAGAAGCCTGAAATATACAAACTAGCCCAATCTGTTGAATGAGCACCAAATGTGAGTTTTACTAAAGTCATTTCATTTCATTCATTAAGCCCTTTGCTCCTCTTGGGTGCATAGGCTGTTGACGAACAACCTCCATTTCACTCTGTTGGTGGCTTTCTGTTCAAGCTCTCCGACATTTCTGCCTCTATGCTTCTTCTCCAGCTGTTCCTGGGGCAACCTCGTTTCCTTTTCCCTTGGGGGTTCCACTTCAGGGCTTAACGGGTGATGTCTGTGGCAGGTTTTCTGAGGGTGTGACCAATCCAACTCCATTTTCTTCTCTGTATTTGTACATCTATGGGGTCTTGATTTGTTCTTTTCCATAGATCCACGTTGCTCACTTTTGTCTTTCCACCAGATGTTTAGTATCCTTCTGAGGCAGGAGTTGATGAATGTTTGTAGCCTGTGTGTTGTGTATTTTGTTGTTCTCCATGTTTCAGACCCATACAGCATCACCTATTTCACGTTGGAGTTGAAGATGCGTATCTTGGTGTTTGTGGAGATGTTCTTTGAGCTCCAGATGTTTCTGAGCATGTTGAATACCACTCTTGCTTTGTTAATTCTGCTTCTCGTGTCCACATCCGTCCCTCCCGTGGTGTCTACAACACTGCCTAGATAGGTAAAGGATTCTACCTCTGCTAGGGCAGCATTGTTCAAGGTCACAGGATTGTTGGTCTTGGAGTGGATCTTGATCACTTGTGTTTTTGTTGCATTGGGAGTAAGGCCAAGTTTTGATGAAGCTTGTGCAAGTCTGTCTGTCTTCTCTTGCATTTGCGTGTATGTGTGTGAGAGTAGAACTATATCGTCTGCATAACCCAGATCATCCAGTTGCTCCCACAATGTCCACTGGATTCCATTTCGCTTTCCCTCTGTTGTTTTTCAATCAAACAACTAAAAGCTGCAAAAGTTTTACTAAAGTATCTGTAATTAAACATTACTATATCCCTTATACTTTGCTCTTTGCCATGAATATCAGCATGATTACCTGCCATTTGTGGATAAGATTGGCGATCCTTGACCTTCCTCTGAGTTTAAAGAAATTAAAGATGCCTTGTGAAATCATCATTTTTGACGTGGCAACCATGTTTTGAATGAAAAGAGAGAAAAAAAACACCCAATACAAAGTTTGCTGTCAAGCAAGTAGTAGCTGTGTCTGTTCTAATATGCGTTTGACTACTAGTATAAATTGACATGGTTACATTTTTAGGATTGAATACAGATCCAGAATGCATGAAAGGACCAGAGGAATGTTTGTATAAGAGCTCATGTTTGTAATTCAAGAAAACAAACGTTGTTCATGTTGCACAAGTCAAGATATAAGGTGTGTGTGTGTGTAGGTTACAAGAGAAGATCTGTGTGTATCCAGCTGATGTTGTGCTGTTTGAGGGAATTCTGGTATTCTACACGCAGGAAGTCCGAGACATGTTCCATATGAAACTGTTTGTGGATACAGACTCTGATGTACGTCTGTCACGCAGAGGTAAACAGCCAGTACATTTGGATTACCTGATGCATGTCAACATGTTTTCTTCTATCTCATGTGCGTATGTCGTGTGCAGTTCTTAGAGACATGAGGAGAGGTCGTGACTTGGAACAGATCCTTACACAATACACCACTTTCGTTAAACCAGCCTTTGAGGAGTTCTGCTTACCAGTGAGAACACACACACACACACACACACACACACACACACACACACACACACACACACACACAAAATCACTTGTACCCCTGCTTGTTCATGCAGTTATCAGCCAGTCAGGTTGCAGCAGTGCTGTGCATCCACTCACGTAAATACAGTTCAAGAGCTTCAGTTAATATAACTGCTGATCCCCTGGAATTTTCACACAACAGTTTAGGCAGAATGCTGTAAAAAACAAAAAAACATCCAGTGAGCGGCAGCTCTGTGGGTGGAAACACCTTGTTGATGAGAGAAGTCAGAGGAGAATCCACATTGTTTTGAGCTGAGACGAATTCTACAGTAACTCAAATAGCCACTCTTTACAACCATGGTGAACAGAAAAGCAACTTGGAACGCGTAACACAGCACCCATACAACTGCCTATGACCCAAATCATAACTTGAAAGTAAATGATTAATGAATTAATAATAAATTGTCAATTATCCATTGTCAGCAAAGAAAACCTTGTGAAAAATTAGATTGATGGGTTAACACATCGAGTGGTTAAATGCATGTTTTGTTTTCGATTCAGTGTTCTTTAAAAGAAAAATTCTAAAAAATGTCTCCATTCTTTTTCCTTTCTCCATGCTTTCTTTCAGACCAAGAAATATGCAGATGTGATAATACCTCGTGGAGTAGACAACATGGGTAAGTAAAAAAGATCTGTACAAAGAAACCAATGGTCAGTTCATTAAAAACACAGTTCTTTACCACGACGTCCTATTTTCAGTTTTCTCTCATCCCTTTGGCATGCCCCTTTCTCTCTTTATTACCTCCTTTTCCTTTCCTGTTCCCCACACTTAACATGTCACTTTTCATATTTTTCATATTTCTGTCCATCTCATTTCACTGTCCCACTTTCGTTTTTTTTTTCTCCCTCTCAGTGGCAATTAATTTGATCGTGCAGCACATCCAAGACATCCTAAGCGGCGATATCTGCAAGTGGCATAGAGGAGCTGCTAATGGACACGTCCCTGAGCGGACCTTAAAGAGGAGCGTGGACGAAGCAAGGGGGAATGCAGATGGAGGAGGGTCCAATCCCACAAAACGTCCCCTACTGGAACCTAGCACGCGGCCACATTAGCACCCAGATACACAGGGGAATATGCTTAAAACTTTAAAGGTAGAAAAATTTTGCATGCTTATCACACAAATTCACACGCACAAACACTTTAAGTGTTATGATTCCGTTTGTAACTCAATCATACTGTTAACGAACAGAAACAGGAAATTAAGCTTTTTTTTTTTTAAATGCTGCTCAAAGAAGTCAATTCTATGAAAAGCTGTATCAGTGTTAATATTGGTGTATGTAAAATAAAATTTCTCTCCACATTCACTGGATGAAAAACAAAATGGTGGAGCGTGTTGCTGAACCAACCGAGGATGAAATAAAAACTACTCAAACAAAACCCCAGAAATGATCAAGTACTTTAAAAGAAACAGAAATGGCTAAAAGAATAGTGTCGTCCCCCCCCCCCCCCCCCCCAATAGCTCCTGTTCCATGCTCCAATCCAGTTGGTGGCAGTAATGCACCTTTAAGTTGACTTGCCAACCGCCAAAAAAAACCTAAAGAAGAAGAAAAGAAGAAAACCCCCGAAAATACAAAAAAAAGCAAAATATGGAATAAAAGTATTTGATAGTAAGAACATTCCTCCCCCCCTGAGAATTATTATAGCATTTTTTTTCACAAATTGCGACTGTCATTTTGCCTTTTTACATTCTAAGCAGAAGTGATTTTGTCGGACATTTTGTACAAAAGATTTTAATTATCGAATTTGCAAAAAATAAAAATCCTGTTTCTCAAGATCCAGTGAATGTGGACAGAAGACCATCATTTCACTCGCTCATCGTACATGGCTTACAGCTGACTTGGCACTACGCGCCTCATCAGCTGTCAGGTCATATACGACTTGATTTTGTGGAATAACTGTTTATAATTACTTGCACACACATTTATCCAGTGTACACAGTACGAGTCAAAAGTTTGGACACACCACCTACTCATTCATAGTATTTTCAATATTGTAGAACAATCCTGAAGACATCAAAACTATGAAAAAGCATCTGGAACATACAGCCCCAATTCCAAAAAAAGTTGGACACTGTGTAAAACTTAAATTAAAAACAGGATGTGAAGATTTGCAAATCATGGAAACCCTATATTTCATTGATTTAATGGTACAAAGACAACATATGTCGAAATTGAGATTTTTGTTTTTTGAAAAATATATGCTCATTTTGAATTATGTCCGCAACATGTTTCAGGAAAGTTGGGGCAGGGTCAACAAAAGACTGAAAGAATAGAATGCCTTGGTCACTGCACAAATGTACAACGAAATTTAGTTCATCATAGGAGAGCAAAGCTGCTGCGCACCACCACTCTTGGGTACTTCAGCCCAAGGCCATTCCATGTTAACCTAACAGCATGTCTTTGGACTGTGGGGGAAACCGGAACACCCGGAGGAAACCCACGCAGACAGGGGGAGAACATGCAAACTCCACACAAAAAGGCCCCTGTCAGTCGCTGGGCTCAAACCCAGAACCTTCTTGCTGTGAGGTGACAATGCTAACCACTGTGCCGCCTGGTAAACACCGTTCAGCTTAACACCATTAAAGTTGTTTAATGCTAAACTAATTTGGTTAACTGGCAACAGGTCAGTAACATGATTGGATATAAAAAGATCATCCCAGAGAGGCTAAGGCTACATCCACACGACAACGGCAACGAGATGTTATTTAAAAAAATATCGCGTCCACATGGGCACCGATCAGTAAAATATCAGGTCCATATGGCAACGCAACGCTTGCTGAAAACGATGCAATACACATGCCACACCTCTAGGGGCGCTGTAAGACGGTCCCTTCGGAGACACCAGAACAATAGAAGAAGTAAGGACGCATGCGCATAAACTATTATGCGCGAGACTTCATATTAGCCACAAAGTCAGAAAAATCTGTTCGTAAAATTACATTATAATGACCAAATACAATGAAAAGTATTTTTCCAGTCTCACCTGTGAAAGGTAATCCCATGTGATCTCGTTTGGACGGCAAACCTGTTGGTACAGTTAAACGCAGCACACGAATGAGGCATCTTTATTCTCCACTTTGACCCATCCAATATGGCGGCGAGGATGACGTATGATTCTACGCGGAAGGCGGCGTCTTTAATGGTCCGGAATAAATTGAATGCTACACGTTGATGGATTAATTTGTTGTTCTACGCCCTTTTTGAGGAATGTATTGTAGGACTTAAACCAACATCTGAAGAGGTGAGATCGCTCCTTTTTTTTTCCATATTTTTGCTGGCGGGATTGACTCTGCCCTAACTCTCTCTCTCACTTTGCACCATTACACAATAAATATTCACAGTGAAAATATTTTGTAAGCGCGTTTCATGAACCAAGTTATATGATTTGTTGACAACTCGCATCGAGTTCGTTACACTTCTACCCGGCGTGAAGCACTGACAGTCATGTGGTTGTGACGTCATCGTAAACAAATCCGTTCTACTCATCCAGACGACTTCGCAATGGCAACGTTGCCAGATCTTTCCACTCTGGAACCCGTTCTCAAAAGATTGCGTTTTGGGGCACCCAAAACGCCGGTGCCGTGTGGACGCCAGGCCGAAACGATAAACAATTGTATCGGATTCACCTGAATCCGTTGCCGTGGTGACAGGGCCTAAGTGTCTCAGAAGTAAAGATGGGGAGGGGTTCACCGCTCTGTGAAAGACTGTCTGGGCAAACAGTGCAACAATTTTAGAATAACATTTCTCAACATAAAATTGCTAAGAATTTGGGGATCACATAATCTATGGTACATGATATCATTAAAAGATTCAGAGAATCTGGAGAAATCTCTGTATGCAAGAGACAAGGCTGAAAACTGACATTGGATGCCTGTGATCTTCAGGCCCTCAGGAGACACAGCGTTAAAAGCAAACGTGTCTGTAGTGGAAATCACTGTATGGGCTCAGGAACACTTCAGAAAACCATCGTCTGTGAAAACGGCTCATTACTGCATCCATGAATGCAAGTGAAAACCATTATATAAACAATATCCAGAAACGCCATCTCCTTCTCTGGGCCTGAGCTCTTTTACGATGGACTGAGGTGAAGTGGAATACTGTCCCAAGGTCTGATGAATCAGAAGGAGAATTTTTTTTTTTTTTTTTTTTTTTTAGAAATCATGGACACCACGTCCTCCAGGCTAAAGAAGAGAGGGACCATCTGGCTTATCAGTGCACAGTTCAAAAACCAGCATCTGTGAGGGTGCAGTGTTTCCCACAGAAATTTTGGAGACTATGGGGGCAGCCCATGGGGGGGGTGGCGTGCATGGTGCGCGTGTCCAGTTGAATTGCAGGGGTGCGCAGGGGGTTGTTTAGCGCATGGCGTGTGCGTCCGGTTGAATGGCAGGGGTGCGCGGGGGTTGTTTAGCCTACTAATGCTACTAAACTAAGACTAACAAAGAACAAATTCGTTGGTATTGGTTATGCACCTTGTATTTTATTTTAGCATGTTGCTACAGAGGGCAGTCCTACAAGAACATATTACAGATAGCAACCAAACCAAAAATCCTACAATACTTCACACCCTGAAGTCCTACAAAACAAGGACTTCTAGCTCTGCTGTATGTCAAAAGTGACCCTGACAAATGCCTGCCCAATTTACAAAGACCACACCCTGCACTTGTGCATTTGATTTTTCTTGGCTTTGAGAAAGAGTTCGAGTGCCCTTTCATAATTTGTATCTTCTGGTTGTGGCCCGTTAATGGAAATCCTCAAGCAGGTGGCCAGGTGCTCTCCTTGCAGTCTGTTACGAAGGTCTGTTTTGACCTAAAATGGCAAACAACTTGTTACTACAATGAGTCATGTGATTGTAAAGCTCACTCTGAAATATTTAATTAAGTGAAAGTGAGATTGAACTTAGGTGGGATTTGAGCATAAAAACAATGGGTAAATGTAAATTGAAATTCACATTACTAGTTTGGCTGCAGATGTCCTTACCCTGTTCATTGTGGAAAAGTCTCTTTCACAATTCACGCTCGACACTGGCACAACAAGGGCAATCGCTGCTAAGTGGCCGAGTAATGGGCATATCTGCCCCCATTCATCGCACTCACTTGCTAGGAGTGTTGTGCTGTGTTCACACTTATACTGGTACGAAAGTGGTATAACTGTATTGATACAAAGTATACCGGTACAGTTTAGTGCATCTGTCCACACTAGCGAGAAATGTTTGCGGTTTTCTTTCACGGTAGTTGAAATGCGCGTGCGCGAAATGTTTCCGTGGTTACCGAGTAACTTACTTCCGAGAATATGGCGGATGAAACAACATGTGTGTGCTTTTTGTTGTCAATGTACAGTCTGTATTTCTGGTGGTCATTTATTCAGTCGAATCGTATAAAGCGCACGAGGCAGTTGAGAAAGAAACAAACGAATCTCCATTCTTCACTATTTTATTCAGCGAAGACATCGACTGAGGTGTGTGACTTTGCGCATTATATTTGTATTGATACAGAACAGCTTCATCTGTCCACACTACGCGAAGCGCTACTGTACCGGTACGAAACCCATACATTTGTTGCTGGGATTTAATGCTCAGTTGGTGGTGTTCGGTACTGATGTGGTGCTCCAGGTAATCCTTCCGATAATGGAGCGCACCAACCTCCACAAAGGGTCTTTTTTTGTTGGACCATTTCTTTAGGCCTACCTCAGTCACTACCTCTTCATCCTGAGGTGAATTTTGATCCCTCTTTTTGAAATAATTCAAAATGCTCATGATCTGAATTAACAAAAAAAATTTAGCATCAGTTTAATAAGGATCGGAGATTTTCTGTTACAGCTGTAGCATCTACAATAAGGCTGACATCGTCACCTGACATTCAACGCGTTGCATTAAGGCCTACGTTAGTGGAGAAACACTTCATCAGTAAATTTGAAAACGATCAAATTCGAGTCAAGAAGTTAATTTAATTAAGTAGGTAACTAACATTACATTCCCTTAATTATGTGGCCTAATAGCTTCACCTTTAGAAGGTAGCCTATTAGAAAAGGCTAAAAATAATTTAATGTCTTCCGTCTCACCAGTAACAAATCGCGTTAAGGCTACTAGCACTAATTCTCAAAAGTGGCATCGAAGTTCGCTCTCTGTTAGAATAGACTGCTTTTCCCTTTTAACATGTACATGCAGACCTAGATTAGTTTATCACTGCTGTCACTTCACGTCTCCATCACTTGCATAGACTGCGCACATACAATGTCAAGCAGGAAGCACTTCGCCGGTGAATTTGGAAACGACCTGATCCTGGTAGGATGATAAAGTTAATTTGACGAATTAGATAACTATATAGGGCTAACTAATATTGCCTCAAAATAGCCTACTGTTGCCTTACAGAAAAGGTAGGTTTGCCAGAATGAAATGGACAAAGTAATTTTACTGAAACAATACACTTAACGTCATCCATCAATGCGCTCTCCATACGCCTATAAAGCACAATAGCGTAGCCTAAATGTCACCTTCTCAATCGTGTCAAAGGCTACATAAAGTTGTATAAACTTACCTTAACATGTAGATGCAGACAGGATGTAGCTTATCAGAGTTGTCTCCTCACGCTGTCTCAGATAGGCAACGCACGCAATGTCAGGCCGGGTGCGTCAGTGTTGCCGTGCGTGTGGGCGCGGACTGAGACTATGGCGGCCCAAATTTTTTTTTTTTTAAAGATATTTTTTTGGGCTTTTTTCACCCTTATTATTGGATAGGACAGTGTAGAGACAGGAAATGAGCGGGAGAGAGAGACGGGGAGGGATCGGGAACCAAACCCGGGTCCCCGGACCCATGGCATGGCGTCCTATCCACCTGAGCCACGACACCCCCTATGGCGGCCCAAATTAGACTATGGCAGGGCACCATAGTCTCGTCAATGTGTGGGAAACACTAGGGTGCATTAATGCACATGACATGGGTAGCTTGTACATCCGGGAAGGCATCATTAATGCTGAATGATGTACACGTTTTGGAGCAATACGCTGCCATCCAGACAAAATCTTTTTCAGGGAAGGCCTTCCTTCTTTCAGCAAGATAATGCCAAACCTCTTTCTGCACATTAAAACTGCATGGCTCTGTAGCAAGAGTCCAGGTGCTAAACTGGCCTGCCTGCAGTCCAGACTTGTCTCCCATTTGAAACATTTGGCGCATTATGAAACGTAAAATACAGCAAAGGAGAAATTCTCCATCAGACAAGAATGGGACAACGTTTCTCTTTCAAAACTACAGCAATTGGTCTCTTCAGTTCCCAAATGTTTAGAGTGGTGTTAAAGTAGAGGTGATGCAACACAGTGGTAAACATGCCCCTGTCCTAACTTTTTTTGAAATGTGTTGCTGACATCCAATTCAAAATGAGCATTTTTCTTTCAAAAAAACAATAAAATTTCTCAGTTTCAACATTTTGATATGTTGTCTTTGTACTATTTTCAATGAAATATAGGGTTTCCATGATTTTGCAAATTATTGCATTGTTTTTATTCACAATTTACACAGCGTCCCAACTTTTTTGGATTTGGGGTTGTATATGGAATTATGAGGTAAACAAAGTGAAGAATCTAAAATAGGAAACATATTTTACAAAGTAGCCACCGTTTACCTTGATGCTTTGTACACTAACATTATCTTAAGCTTTATGAGGTAGTCACCTGGAATGTTTTTCAATTAACAGCTGTGCCTTGTCAAATTAATTAGTGGAATTTCTTGCCTTCGTAATACATTTGAGATCATCAAACAGTAAATGATAAATAATAAAAATACAGCAAATAGCCCTATTCCATAACTGTAGTAATCCATATTGTCAAGAACCGTTCAACTAAGTAAAGAAAAACATCCATTGTTACTTTAAGACATCAAGTGCCTTTTTTTTTTTTTTAATTATAAATGAATTTGATTAGAAACTGTGTTCAAACTTTTGACTGGGATTTATACATGCAGCTATGGAAAAAATTAAGAGACCACTGCAAAATTCAGTTTCTCTGGTTTTACCATTTATAGGTATGTGGTTGAGGAACTTTTTTTTTTTTTCTCTTCCTTTCCAAAATTCTCCATAAAAATAGTCTCAGCATTCAATTGCAGTAAATGACAACTGGTCAAAATAACAAAAAAGATGAACTGTTTTCAGACCTTGAATAATACATAGAAATCAAGATCGTATTCAGTTTTATACAACACAATACTAATGTTTGAACTTAGAATGTGTTCAGAAATCAGTATTTGGTGGAATAACACTGACATTTAATCATAGCTTTCATACGTCTTGGCATGCTCTCCACTAGTATCAGGAGCGAGGGAACATTATCAGAGCAGAAGGAAGCAAGTTTTCTTCCAGGATAACCACGTATGTGGCTTGATTCATGTGTCCTTCACAAACCTCTTTCCCCATTCCAGCCTTTCTGATGCACCCCCAGATCATCACCGATCCTCCACCAGATTTCACAGTGGGTGCAAGATACTGGCTTGTAGGCCTCTCCAAGTCTCCGTCTAACCATTAGACGATGAGGTGATTGGGGGGGCTGAAAATTGGACTCCTCAGAGAAGATGACTTTACTCCAGTCCTCTACAATCCAATCCTTTATGGTTTTTAGCAAACCTCAGCCTTCTCATTGATTTCCCCCCAGCTTTATTATCTCATCTCATCTCATTATCTCTAGCCGCTTTATCCTGTTCTACAGGGTCACAGACAAGCTGGAGCCTGTCCCAGCTGACTACGGGCGAAAGGCGGGGTTCACCCTGGACAAGTCGCCAGGTCATCACAGGGCTAGCTTTATTATTATTTTTATTATGTTCAATTTATATAGCGCTTTTCTCAAAACCCAAGGTCGCTTTACAGTTATAGGGAACAAATGAATAAAGTCCACCAAATAGAGGCCAGGATGTCAGGTGTAGCAGCCACAGTCCCACCAAAAGGCGCATGAAAACAAGTTCCACACTACCAGCACAGCCGTTGTGACGCCGCCAGCAACACCGCTCGGAACACCATGCCATGGATCCACAAAGCGAGCACAGAAGCACCGCCACGCAGAGCGCCGGTACGTCCCAAACCGCCTGCACAGCCATCGCGATGCCACCGAGCAACATCGCTCAGAACACCACGCCAAGCACTAAAGCACAGAGCACTGGACAACCACAATGTTAAAATGAGCAATGAGCTCACTGCAGTCCATAGCTAGGAGCACACGCATCACCTACGGCGAACCAAGGCCTGGAGGGAACCGACGCCCAAAACTGGGTCTGGAGCTACACCACAACTGGTGGACAAAAACACTCAAACAAAAAAACAAACCTCAAACTACACAAAAAATAATAAAATAAGAGAGAAAATAAAAGTTTAAGATGACTTCAACTCTGCCTGGAGGAGCCTGTTTCGAACCGTCCTTGCTGTGCAGTTACCCCCAGCTGCTATTTGCTATTCTTTTTGTAGGTCACCTGATGTCCTTCTACTTTTGTTGCGTGACGTTTGAAGGAGTTGACGATCATCCCAGTCAATGGCGAGTCGTTTTTGCCCTCTGCCAGTCTGTAACTTTTGTTGTCCCCAATGTCTGCTGATTGCCCTTGTTCTTATAAACTGCTGTCTTTTGAAATTGAGGATGGAAGCAACCTGATGCTCACTACATCCCTCTGCCAGTAAAGCTAGAATTGAACCCTTCTTTTTCTCACTCAGAACTTTCTCTTTTTAACTGTCTTGGCATGATGAATAGATATTTTTGTATTCCAATTAAATTGAAGGTACCATTAGCACTGTTTTTGCCATGCAAACTGGTCCTATTGCAAGAGGATAGTGATGACCACAGCAGTGGTTTTTATACTTTTCCTTGTTAAATAAGGTTTGGTTCAGGTGATCACCTAATCAGTACCTCATTCAGTAAAATGAGATGTGCTTGTGTTGGAATTCCAGCACAGACACTGGAATGAAATGGATGCTATACATAGAGATACTGAATTAAGAAAAAAAAATATGAAGTGGTCTCTTAGTTTTTTCCAGAGGTAGGGGTGTGTGTGTGTGTGTTTTTGTGTGTGTGATAATTCTCAAACTGTTGACTAATGCTATAGAAAATAATTATAATAATTTTTTAAACTGTTAAATCAATTAATAGTCCCAGGAGGTAAATATGATGTATTAATGTTATGCCTACTTGTCTCGCTTCGGTACATCAAGTTACCTTAACATTCCTTAAGCCTAGTGCACGTTACACAACTTTAGCCCTGGTCCTCAGTTACCCTTTGATTTTTAGTGCTCAGTTCCTCTCCAACCACAATGTCTATTTACTGTTTTCTCCTGTGGTGTCTGCTTTATTGATGTGATTTTTCTTATTCTGCAAACAGTTACTGAGATGCTGATATTTTCTAGCAGGTTTGATTACTCAGTGATGAATCGTGTAGTATGATATCCTCTGCACCTAGTTCCAAGTACAGCAACGAGAAACTGAGTCATGTAGTTTGGACTCTGTGCATATACACGAGAGGATCTGTAAATACCGGTAGCTCGTCTTACTAAACTGCACCATCTACATAGGAAATGCGGTTATTTGATTCAGTCTGAAGAAGCGTGAATAAAATGCATCTCCACTGGTGACAAGCATGAATGACCAGACTGGGGATATCAAAAGCCGAGGCAGGGAAATCCCCCCTCCCCCCAGCAGTTCACACGCAGTATAGAGATCTTGCAGTCACGTGACCGGAAAGTTAACAGCCGCCATCTTGTCGGTAAAAAACACAGCTGAATACTGCTGCACTCGTGTACAGAATGGATCAATTTCAACCGACGGACTACACGGCTCATTTTTCTAAAGAACAGATAACTAGATATATGTCTAAAATAAACGATCTACAGATTAGTGACCCTTATGGCTTACCGGACATAGTTTTCACGACCGTGTCAGTGGATATGGAACTGCCAGAGGTGGAATACCCAGACATGTATAATTACCTCATCAACTTTCCCTCGCTGTTCAGTGGTGAAGCACTGCGTGCTTATAAATCTCTGGACAGTTATCTTTACAGGAATTCAGGATTTGTCAGCGACTCAGATGTGGCATCTTGTAAACAAGAAAATAGCAATCCTCATTGGACGGGTAAGTCACTTAAGTATTGAGTATAGCACTGACCAGCCGATTATAGAATAAGGTAATTCCAGCTGTAATTCCAAATCGTCCGTCTTGTTTACCATGGATCTGGCGTTGGAGAGATAGAGGCTTGGCAGTGGAGATTTGAGTGGCTGTTTTCTGAGCTTAGTCAACAGGCCGGCTCTGCCTGCAGCCTTGCTTTTGCTTCCGCTCCCGACGCCGCCTCCTTCGCCTGCCAGACCCGATAACAATCCACGGAGACCCCGGTGGTCTCGCTATCTCGTCCGGAATGTTGTGCATGCGATGGAAATCGCTACAAACCGTCATTTTCTGCTGGAAACCCATGTCCAGTAAGTCCATACGGTTGTAGTGGATATTGAAGTCCGATACAGACGAACAACACGCAAAAATACACACAAAAAACCATAAAAAACGTGCACAGGTAGGGAGAGCTTGTAGCCGCAGCGGTTGTAGTAGAATTGTATATAGTAGCGTTTTCCAGAAGAAAAGGTAGAAGTAGAACCAGAAGTAGAAGGTGGAAATATGGCGTTTGACTGACAAGATGGCGTCTGTTACAATCTGGATTGGCTGTGACGTCACATGCAAGTGCTCCATAGAACACTTCTACTTCAAAATTACTGTGGTGTTCACAAAATTTCAGGAGAAAGGTTGTTCATTGTTTGTACAATCATATAGTTCTAGATGTACATTGAATCCAGATACCATGGGATGATGTGTAGTGGGATGGCAAGTTTAAAATATTTAAAACGGGTGTGCCCAAACTTTTTTTTTTTTTTCAGAGGGGGGATAAATTACACCGCATCAAAAATACCCCAGGGCTGGTCGTGTGTATACAGTGGGGGGAAATGAGTATTCAACACGCCAATTTTTTTTTTCTCCTATTAAACATTTTCCAGTGAAGCTATTCACAATGTTGAGCAGACACCGGTATTAACGCAATACCAACTACAGCAACTATTGTTAAAACTGCACAGAAAGAAATCCTAATATTCCAATCCATGAAGAAAAAAAAAAAACAAAATTTTGTGCATTAAAGTGGAATGACAGGACAAAAGTTTTGAACATGAACTGAAATGTAATTAATACTTGGTGGAGAAGACCTTGTTTGCTATGACCACTTAAAAGGTGTTTCCTGTATGAAGAAACTAATTTCGCAGTGTTCAAGTAGCATTTGGATTCCTTCTTCTAAATTAAATGATGAGTCATGATCTTCAGTTAATTCTACAAATTTTCTACTGGGTTTAAGTATGTTCATTAACTGGGGCCATTCCAGCATCTTTATTTTCTTCCTAAGGAACCAATTGAGAGTCTCCTTTGCAGTAAGTTTTGGATTGTTGTCGTGCTGGAAAGTCCACCCACGTCTCCTCATCTTCCTAGTGGACGGCAACAGATTCTTCTCAGTTTCAGTACATGACTCCATTCATTACTCCCTTTGGTAGTTTGGATTCCGCTGGTACCGTGAGAGAGAAACGGCCCCATACTATGATGGTTCCACGTGTGAAATTTACTGTGGATATTTTAAGTCCTATGCAGAGCCAAACATGGCGCTTCGGAAAGGGTTTTGTCCCCCCTCAAAGCACAGGACATTCTCCTGGTAATCTACAGGCTTCTCCAAATGTTTTGTAGCAAATTTCAAACAAGCGTCAACATGTCTTTTCTTCTGGCGTCTTCTGGGGTGGTGAGAATGGAGACAATGGCTGTTTAGTGCCTTGCCCATTTGTTTTCTCTGTGATAACTGTATCCATTGCTTCAAGCTCTTCAAGTGGTCCTTGCTCTTGGACTACTCTTCTGACTGCCCAGTTGGAAATCTTGCAAGGAGCTTGTGTGTGTGTGTGGCAGGTTGATGGTTGAGTGGTGTTCGTTCCACTTGCAGATAAGTCATGATGGTGCTTATTGGAACTTTTTAGGAGTTGAGAAATGCATCGGTAAACACTGCCATTGCTGCTCAACAATCTTGTTGTGAAGGTCTTGGGAGAGCTCTTTGCCTCTGTACATCATGAGAGGTTTCTGACATGACAACTTGGTGCCAAATGATTTGTTGACTTGCATTTACAGGTGGGTTTCACTTTTTCAAAGTGTGTAACTATAAACCTACCAACCCAGTTGATTCTAATTAGCACAGATAGAACTAATTGATGCAATCAGCTGGGTTGCTTATTCAATACTTTTTTTTTTTTAATGAATGGATTGGAATATTACAATTTTATGTGGAGGTTTGCTGCGTTAGTACCAATGTCTGTGACATTAAATACTAAAACATCTGTCCACAGGCCACATTTAGACTTGACATCCCTGATGTAAAATGACCTCCTACTTTAGGTTTGTCTCCGAGATTGTATCAGTGTGTATTCATCAGTTTAATAGACATCTCTTGCACTTTGACTGACTTACAAAGTATATGAAAATTTTTTCTTTAGTGAACTATGTAGATTAAACATGTATAGCAATAGTTTCTCATTTGAAGCACCTGAAAATCATCAAAGATCATTATGGGGTGACACTAGATTTAGGCCTTGTCCTGATGAAACTATTCATTACTGTTAAACTGGGTTTATTGGTTTTAAGGTTGACCTTAAATCAACCATTATAGACTTTGATTTTTGTAATTACACTTATTTTATTTTCTACCAATCCTAATGTAGCAGGGACTCTAGAATGTGTATTGTTTTAATTTCCTTAAAGCAAGTGTCTATAAATGAAGACTTAACTGCCTCATCAATTAATGACGATTGTGGTAAAGACTGTCATGTTCTTGTCCGTTTTCATAAAATGTGAAGGTTTTAAAAATATTTAACTCATTCTTTTAAAAATTTTGTCTGACTTAAGTATTTTAAATAATAAAATCTTGATTTTAAAAAGTATTGTTTTCTGGGTGACAGTCAAATTAGCAGTTGGGGATAAAGAAGTTATGCCACAGCAAAGCTATAATTTATCATGGTGCAATTTCTGTCCTTCATTAGTCAGGGTTTCACATTCATGTGATGAAAGATGATTTACTTTTTAAAATTTATCCTTTCACATATAGTTCAGTGGTACAGTAGGAGTGTGTTCATTAATGGACTTCTGATATGTTAACAGTTCCCTAAACGTTCATTCTCAGAATAGATGTATTGCCTTTGGACTCTGTTAAGGCCAATTTATGCTGACAACGCAGTCCTTGCAGATGGCGTCTGCGTAGCCCCCCCCCCTTCGCAGACGCTCTGCGTGCACCTCCCAAAAATTGTGACCACTGCAGAAGCCTCACAGACAAGAGGGCTCTGATTGGTCCACTCTACATCCGCTGTACACGCACTTCCGCTTCCCTACTTTCCCGGTTTGGTTTGTTTTCATGACCGCCATTTTTAAAAACACGAGCGAAGATGGAGCAGCACGAAGAGCGGTTGATCGAGGAAGTGAGGAAGTACGTACATCTATACGACTCCAGTTCTAGTCATTATAAATAACCGGAGGATAAACACTCCACTAACCACACCCACCAACTACTCCTAGCAACTTCACGCCCCCTTGCGTTGTGGCGATGAATAACATCACGCACGCCTATTACTCCCCGCTCAATGATAAATTACAACTGTCTGCGAAAAGCTATCTGCGAAAGCCTTGTCGCAAGAGCATGCAGAGGCCCTAGACTTCAGTTCTGATAGTCAGGGGTGAGTGGGTGGGTATTTATTTAAAAGGTAATAAGCCAGTACACTACAGTTAATATTGCCTTAACCTGGGTGGGGTGTAGTGTTTTTGTTTTTTTATTTTTTTCTAATTTGCATATTCATTTGTGTGTCTAGAGATGCTCAAGAACAGCACCCCGCCAATAGTTCTGGCTGCAAACCAATATAAGTTAATCACTTCTATAGCAGTAACTTTCACAAGATCTTGTATGGAGGACACTCAACATAAATGGATTTATAAATGTAATTGTTAAGCTGACGGTTTTTTTTAAGAAATGTTTTTAGCATTTTTGGAAGGAGTCTCCAGGGGCAAGAGCCTTCCAGCCAGAAGACTTTGGGGTTGCCTCATGAACATCAAGAAAGCAATAACGGAGGAATAAAATGCTTCAGGACATGCTGTCATGTTTTATTCCTTACTTACAAAATTGAAAAGTAATTGGGCAACTTCTGTTAAGTGGGACTGTTTGAAACAACCAGACAAATTTAGAAACCTTACTTCAGCTTTTCGGCGGCACGGTGGTGTAGTGGTTAGCGCTGTCGCCTCACAGCAAGAAGGTCCGGGTTCGAGCCCTGTGGCTGGTGAGGGCCTTTCTGTGTGGAGTTTGCATGTTCTCCCCGTGTCTGCGTGGGTTTCCTCCGGGTGCTCCGGTTTCCCCCACAGTCCAAAGACATGCAGGTTAGGTTAACTGGTGACTCTAAATTGACCGTAGGTGTGAATGTGAGTGTGAATGGTTGTCTGTGTCTATGTGTCGGCCCTGTGATGACCTGGTGACTTGTCCAGGGTGTACCCCGCCTTTCGCCCGTAGTCAGCTGGGATAGGCTCTAGCTTGCTTGTGACCCTGTAGAACAGGATAAAGCGGCTAGAGATAATGAGATGAGACTTCAGCTTTTCAAGTTCTGTCTTGGGGGGGGGGGGGGGCAGTGTCTTACCGTCTTCTTTAAATCTGTTGGGACTGAGTGCGCACATGTCTCACACGTACATAGAAATTAGTTTTATTCGGGGGGAAAAAAGCACAATATGTGGTGAGAAAAATGAGTTCGTTCCCAGGTGTCAGTAAACATAAGTGAGACAGACATGCCTGCATGTGCGCGCACGCACAGCTTTTCTTTTGATGGCACTTGCAAGCATTTTTGCGAGTACGCAACCATACATCCACATTTACAGAGATCACAGCATGTTCAGTCCTTGTGTTTTTGCTTGTTTTCTTTTTTTAGTGCATAAATTTAGTTCAAAATAAAGAAACAGATCTCTTATTTATAGGTGAGAATATGCACCTGTACATCATCATATGCTTATCATATACAATACATCACACACAGATGATGCCAAAAAGAGGAGTTAAAAAAAACAACAACACACTTGAAAGGTCACGTAATTTGTTGCCTGGCAACACAAGGAGTTCATGAAGGAGTACCTACTCCACAAACATGGCAATAAGGGGCCCCACACACACATTTTACATGGTTCCCCCCCTTTTAGTTTCCTTTCCACCCTACTTTATATTGAACAGGGAGTCCCAGCAGTGGGAAATTATGGGTAACTCCAACCTTCTGGTGTTAGCCTCTTTAGTGTTCATCGCTGATGTAGATACAGTGACTCTGAACAAGCAAGAGCTCCAGATCGTGCTCTCTCATACACAAGTTGAAATATACAACTTAAGTCTTCCAGTGTGTGTGTATATATATATGCACATGTATTAGTATATTACTCATCTCTTGGAGAATATTGCCTCTGTTCATTAAAGTCTTGCCTGTTTTTCCCCCCCCCTTCTCTTTTCCTCTCTGAAAACTCCAGGTTTCCCATCATTCCCTCTGTGATCTCTTGGAACAGTTTCTAGAGGCATTTTCTCTCGCTTTAGGAACATTCTCTAGGTTTTCTCGTCACGCTCAGTCCGGCGGCGTGTAATGTTGCGTGGTTTGATTTTCAGTGAAAGCTCCCACAGTGCCTCCTCGGCCAAGTGGTCACCGAAGTCGTTGAAGAACGCCACAATGTCGTCGTTCCTCTTCAGCTCGTAGTGTCTGTGCACAGAAAACCGGGAGAACGAACTGCTTATTTCAAACAAATTAATGAACACGTTATTCATCAGCTAATTATTTAAAACAGATTAGTATTCAACTTGTCAGTATCATCAAATCATATAAATATCATGAATACTACAAGCAGAAAGGAAGTGGTTTTAACTTTAAACCATTTCCAAGGGTGTCAAACTCATTTTCACTGACAGCCCCATCACTAAATTTCTAGGTCATCGAGGGCTAAATAATCACTGAACAGTCATTTAAAAAGGGCAACCATGAAATCTGCATGGTAAAATGATTTGTTTGTTCAAGAAGTTTTGAACACTTTCATTTGGAATCAGTAAAACAACTACGAGGCTAATTTCCCACTCATTTCATTTCCAACTTTTTGTTTGATATCTTTTAACATCAAAACTTGAAAATGCATGCAGTCAACGATTACTTTCAATATGTCAACAGGCTATAAATTGCCTGTAATACTACCAGTGTGGCAGTAAAAACTTAATTAGGCTTCAATAGGAACATCTTTAAAATTCAACTTCCATACATTTCCCATTCATTCATTCCCAGTATATTCAAGTATATTCCAGTGTTTGTTTTTAACATGTAACATACAGAAGAATTATTAATATTCATGAAAACAAGTGCAGTCAATAATGTGCAGTCAATAATGTACATTCAGTATAAGAACTTGCCTGCCCTCGCCATTTAAAAAAAATATGTGGCAGGAAAATGTATTTGTGTGTGTGTGTGTGTGAGAGAGATTCAGTGAACAGAGCAAACTCAACAAATTGGCTTCCTCTTAACTTCCCAGAACAAGCAGGCTTTTGTCCACTTTTCCTGAAAGCTTCGATTCCGTCACCTTTCCTTTTCTTTGACATCTTGACAGCAAGAAGCTAGCTCACAATCTTTCGTTAGTCAAAAATGACTAGCTGTTTACTTGGAATAGGCTGTCACCACCTGGTGGATGGATGACGAATTGCGTTTCGTGGTAATGGTTGATGCAAAGATGTGCGGGCTGTTTTGAATCTTTGTGTGGGCCAGATGTGGCCCACGGGCCAGATGTGGCCCACAGGCCATATGTTTGACACCCCTGGTTGAAAGGGAAACTTTGGGATTTTTTTAACCTGGTCCTTATTTTAGAATAGAATAATCTTTATTGTCATTGTACCGGGAGATACAACAAAATTGAGGGTGCTCCCACAGAGCCACCATACACCAGAAAAATAAAATGTACATAAAAGACACAGAATATACAATAAAAAACGTCAGGGAATAAAAAACGTCAGGGAGTTAATTATAGTCTCTCTCAAAATTGAGACATAAAATGTGCAATTAGCAGATTAAAGGCAATAAATATAAGGTGCTTAAACAAGAAGCGGAGGTAGATTTGTTGGTTGTTGGGGTGGAGGTGTTATGTGAGTCCGTTTGTGAGAGAGTGTGTGTGTGTATGTGTCCGTAGTTGTTGGCAGTCCTGATGGCCCATGGGAAGAAGCTGTTTGTCAGTCTGCTGGTATGGGATTTTATTGACCTGAAGCGTCTCCCCGAGGGCAACAGATCAAACAGGGGGTGGGCAGGGTGTGAGGGGTCTCCTGTGATGGCCTTGGTTCTTCTAAGGCAGCAGGATGTGGAGATGTGTTCCAGGGTGGGCAGAGGGCAGCCGATGATTTTTTGGGCGGTGTTTATGACCCTCTGCACCGCCTTCCTATCCACAGCTGTGGACCCTGCGTACCAGACACCCAGACAGTACGTCAGTATGCTCTCCACAGAGGAGTGATAGAAGGCCAGCAGCAGCTTAGTGTCCAGGTTGTTTTTCCTGAGAACACGCAGAAAGTGCAGCCGCTGCTGAGCCTTCTTTACTAGGGCCCTGATGTTAAAAGTCCAGGTGTGGTCAGCGGAGATGTGGGTGCCCAGAAACTTGAAGGTGATGATAGTTTCCACCCGTTCTCCATTTATGAGGAGGGGGGCGTGGTCCTGTCTTTTCTTCCTGAAGTCCATGATGAGTTCTTTTGTCTTTTGGACGTTCAGGGTCAGGTTGTTCTCTGAGCACCAGAGCGACAGTTTCTCTACCTCAGCCCTGTACGATGTCTCGTCCTCACCACAGATAAGTCCAACCACGGTGGTGTCATCCGCATATTTTATAATGTGGTTGGTTGGGTGGGTTGGAGAACAGTCATGGGTGTACAGGGCGTAGAGTAGAGGGCTCAGGACACATCCTTGAGGGGACCCAGTGCTGAGTGTGAGTGTGGAGGAGTGGTGGGGACCGAGTCTTACAGTCTGTGGGTGACTCGTCAGGAAGTTTTTAATCCAGTTGCATATGGGGAGAGGGATCTGTAACTGCATGAGTTTGTTGAAGAGAATGTCCGGGATGATAGTATTAAACGCAGAGCTGTAGTCCACGAAGAGCATCCTCACATAGCTCTTCTTGTTCTCCAGGTGGCTCAGCGCTGTATGGAGTGTCAGGGCGATGGCATCCTCCGTAGACCGATTTGCCCTGTATGCAAACTGGTGAGGGTCGAAGGAGGGAGGGAGGCAGTCTCTGATGTGCTGCGAGACCGATCGCTCTAAACACTTCATGATTACAGACGTCAGGGCTATTGGTCTGTAATCGTTGAGGCTGTCTATGGCAGGTTTTTTGGGGATGGGGATGATGGTGGAGGCCTTCAGACATGTGGGGACGGTGGCATGTGTCAGGGAGAGGTTAAAGATCTTGGTGAGGATCCCTGCCAGTTGACCTGCACATGCTTTAATCACCGCCCCTGGGATACCATCCGGACCAGCAGCTTTCCTGGGGTTCACTGCTCTCAGGTTTTTCCTCACCTCATGCTCCAAGAGAGAAAGAGGTGGGGTGCTGGAATCAGGGGGAGGCAGTGATTGGAGGTTTGTGGTGGTGGTCTCAAACTGGGCAAAGAAGTTGTTCAGCTCCTCTGCCAGTGTGCTGCTGCTGGGGGAGGCGGGAGGGGTTTGGCCTTTGTAATTGGTTAGGGCCTGGATGCCCCTCCACATCTGTCGTGGGTTGTTGTCCTCCAGGTATCCCTCTATTTTCCTCTTGTAGGAGTCCTTGGCCTGTTTGATGCCCCTCCTCAGATCAGCTCTGGCGGTGCTGTAGAGAGCTCTGTCCCCCGTCCTGAAGGCCGAGTTTTGGGCTCTGATCAGGGTCTGGACTTCATTTGTCATCCAGGGCTTCCTGTTTGGGAAGACCCGGATGCGTCTTTCCTCTGTGACGTTTCCTACGCAGCATTTGATGTAAAAGAGGACAGACTCGGTGTATGTGTCCAGGTCCTGATCCTCAAGGATGCTCCACTCTGTGCAGGCAAAGCAGTCCTGCAGTTGGAGGAGAGCATTTCCAGGCCAGACTTTGATGGTCTGAGTGGCTGGTTTAGTTTGCCTTCTGAGGGGGGCGTAGGCTGGGAAGAGGAGCAGAGAGAGGTGGTCTGATTGTCCAATGTGGGGGAGGGGGGGTCGCTCTGTAGGCATGTTTGATATTTGAATAAACATGATCGAGTGTATTTTCTCCCCTAGTTGCACACTTAACGTTTAACACACTTAATTTTCCCATCTTTTTTGGGTCCAAATTTTTACTAGGGACCAAAATGATTGAGTTAGAACAGTGGTTCCCAAAGTGGGGGGCGCAGATGGAATGAATGAATGAATCAATCAATAAATTACACTGCTAGCATAACATGGAGAAGTTTTTGGCGGGGGGCGCGGGGCTCCCACGTAAACGCAAATCAGAGGATGAAGCATCGCCAAATGTGCTTCCAAAGCAAGTTCATTCCAAGGCAAAGACAAGATATGTGTCGTCATATTTTCTTGTCTTTGGCTTCACCTGTACAATGGTGGGTAATGAGGAGAGACCGCAGTGTGTTGTCTGTCTTAAAGTGCTAGCTTGTGACAGCTTGAAGCCGAACAAGCTAAGACGCCACTTGGAGACAAAACATCCAGAGCACAAAGACAAGCCAGTTGAGTTTTTCAGACAAAAACCCGTAAACTGCCATGCTCAACAGTCCCTATTTACTAAAGCTGCATCCGTGCCGGCAAATGCTCAACTCGCCTCATATAAAGTTGCCTACCGAGTGGCACGGTGTAAAAAGCCGCACACAACAGCGGAGGAATTAGTGCTTCCCTGTGCTATGGACATGGTATCAACTATGCTTGATGACACTGCAGCCAGCAAACTAAGGGCTATTCCTCTGTCCAACAACACCATCGGCAGGCGCATTTATGACATGTCAAAGTACATAGAGGAGCAGCTTAATGACAAAGTGCGTGACCGCTGCTTTTCTCTTCAGATGGATGAAGCCACTGACAGTAACAAAGACTGTTTGTTTATTAATTACTTGCGTCAGATTCATAGACGGAGATGACATGAGGGAGGAATTGCTTTTCTGCAAAAAAGTTACTGGCAGAGCCACAGCAGAAGAACTGTTTAAAATCATTGACTCTTACTTGAAAGAGGCCAACCTGAAATGGGAGGACTGTGTGGGGATCTGCACTGATGGGGCGCAGGCTATGGCTGGGAAACGGGCAGGGCTGCAAGCGCTCATCAAGCGCGTCTCCCCCGATGTGCAGTGGACGCACTGCATGATACACCGCGAAGCACTGGCATCTAAACAGCTGAGTCCCGAGCTGAATGATGCAATGACTGACGTTATTGCCACCGTCAACTACATCAAAACACGACCTGTCAAAGCCCGGATTTTTTCGGCACTGTGCGAGGAAATGGGCTCCGACCACACAGCTGTTCTGTTTCACAGCGAGTCCCGATGGCGGTCACGTGGGAAGGTGCTGTCCAGGGTCTTTGAACTGCGAGATGAAATCCGCATCTTTTTGAAGGAAGAGGGCAATGATCTTGCCCACAAATTTTACTGTAACAAGTTCCTCATGAAACTTGCATACCTCAGTGACACGTTTCTGAAACTCAATGAAGTGAATTTGCAGTTGCAGGGCACAAATACACACCTCCCACATCTGGCAGATAAAATCACATCATTCACCAGAAAACTTGAGATGTGGCTGCAGCGAGTGAAGGTTGGAAATGTGGACTCATTTGAGAACCTGAAATCATTCATTGAAGACAACAAACTGCAGAACACAGTGATCCCATGCATGAAAGCACACATCTCTGCCCTTCAGAACCATTTCCAGAAATATTTCCTGATGCAGGATCCCAAAGAATATGACTGGATCCGTGACCCCTTCAGTGCAACACCACCTGCCGACTCCAGCACGTCAGAGGAGGAACAGTTCATTGATGTCACCTCTGATTCAACAATGAGGCTGCAGTTTCAGTCAAAGACACTGGCTGCATTTTGGATTGGAGTGGAGAAAGATTACCCACTGCGAGGTAAGAGAGCCCTGGCCATACTTCTTCCTTTTGCCACATCCTACCTATGTGAGAGAGGTTTTTCTGCTGTGGCCTCAATCAAGACAAAATACAGATCAAAGCTGGACATTGAAAATGAACTCAGAGTGGCAATCTCAAAACTGCAGCCCAGATTTGAGAAGATCTGCAGCATGAAGCAGGCCCACACCAGTCATTGAATAGATGCGAGGATTAAAGGTGTCATTTTTGCACAACAAATCTTTAGGTTTTTGTTTTTTTCTTCTCAGGGAGTTGGTCATATTTTAAAACCCATTTTTGCAGAGAGGCAATGTTTGAAAACTGCACTGATAATGTTGAATATTAAAAAAAGAAACCTGTTACACAGTTAAGGTGCTTGAAAACAGTTATACTTAAAATAATGATATTGCAACCTGTAGTTTATGGCAGTTTACTTTTATTTGTTCAAAAAAGGTTGAGGTTTGTATTAATAAACTGCAATGGAGTCTGAAAACAAAATGTGTATGTGTGTCCTGTTTATCTTTTTTTTTTCTCTTTTTGTCTGGGGCGGGGGGGCGCAAAAATTTTCTTATCTACCAAAGGGGGGCCCAGCAGAGAAAGTTTGGGAACCACTGAGTTAGAACACTATAACCGGCAACTGCAAAACAGCTATACAACATAATTCTTTGGGGCAAACATCTGGGTCAAAGTAAACCACTTGTTTTTGCCACCGACAGGCTCATAATGAGCCTCACAAGTGTCTGACAACATGGAAGGGATCCCTACAGAGATACACCTGTATCTGTTTACCTCAATAACTATAAAGAAACTGTAGACAATGTTCCTACAGTCATTGTTTTACCTTTCTCTTCTTTGATGCAGCACTCCATTCATTGCCTGCAGTCGATTATTGCATGGGGGCTGTTTTCAGATGTTTATAAAAGGGATTCTTTCCATGTTGTCAGGCGCTCATTCATATTGTCATAATCAGCTAAATAATGAGATATTACTTTGGAATTAAGACAACTTCACAAATTCTGCATGACTTCTTTTGTAAACCTCAGAAGACAGCCCCTGTGCGATAATCAACGCATACAATACAAGCAATGATACCTGGAAGCATCTCTATCCTCTGTAGCATCATAATCATGTCTGCTTCTGTTGGGGTTTTTTTCACCTCTCTGGCCCTCACCATCTCGAGATCAGTCCCCTCGTGTCACCCAGACATCTGGGGGTGAGTCGCAGAAAAAAGAAAGGAACCTCACAATCGGTTCGCAATCTTTATTCGCAAGTTCCCCCCATTGGTGACACGAAAGGACAGTCTTGAGATTAATTATTATGGGTAATTATTATGGGTTTAACTCAAAGCGCGCTCTTCCTGTGACAGCTCATTCACGAGGATAAACTTTTCCCGTGGCTCTTCCACGAGGATAACCAATCTTCCCGTGCCTCTACACGAGGATAACTAAAAAAATCTTCCCGTAAACCAGTTACGAGGATAACCAAACAATCTTCCCGTGACAGCTCATTCACGAGGATAAACAATCTTCCCGTAAACCAGTTACGAGGATAACCAAAAAAAAAAATCTTATAACTGGGTTTTTCTGATACTACCAACCAGGCGGAAGTCCCCCCCAACTAATCAATTAAAAGAGACCCCTTACCTGATTGGAAGTATCCCCGTACGGGCCACCAAATTGTTAGGGGTTTTTTCACCTCTCTAGCCCTCACCATCTCGAGATCAGTCCCCTCGTGTCACCCAGACGTCTGGGGGTGAGTCGCAGAAAAAAGAAAGGAACCCCACAATCGGTTCGCAATCTTTATTCGCAAGCCTGCTCCAACATCTGGCGCACAGGGGCTTTAAGGTTTCCAGGACCAAGTTGCAATATTGCATGGACACTAAGTATTTGGGTTTTGAACTTTCACAAGCTAAGCTGTCATAAGCTGTCATCTGATCAGGTACGGGTGATTCTAGACACAAAACGCCCTGCAACTAACCATGCACTGATGTCTTTTCTGAGTCTTATCAGTTACTGCAGACAATGGATCCCTGACTGCTCTTTATATGACAAGATTCTCCGTTCTGCAATCTCTCATCACGATCCACTGCAACACCCTTTGACCTGGACTGACGCTATGGTGGACGCTTATCACTCCCTCAAAAGCGCTCTTTGTTCCGACCCTGGGTTTACCTGACTACTCAAAGCCCTTCCATCTCTATGCCTGTGAACACCAAGGCACAGCTGTTGGCCCGGGAGCATGGGGGGGGGGGGGGGGAATGCGTCCTTGTGCGGGTTTTTTTTATCCAAAACCCTAACAATTTCTTTGCTCAGTCAGTGCTGTTTTAGATAACACATTTATATCTGGTGTTTTCACATTGCTCACTTCTAAACCAACAGGGTGGTGAACTTAGTGTGTGCACTGTGTATCAATTAGATATGAGCTAGCAGATTTTCAGATGCCCTCTGCTTTGAAAGTGACTGGACATCATTTTGGATTTTATGAATTAGAACCACAAAAAGAGCTGGGTGAAAAGAAGCAGGCCGTGTGCAATCTCGGACATATCAGATAATAATATGAACATGTGAAATCCCATTGCACATTTGCAGCTGGGATGGCGTTTTAATTTATGCTTTGAAAGTAATTTTAAAAATTCAGCATGTACAGAATAGAGATGGATTGAATGGCTTTGAGCATTGTTTTATAATCACATCCTGGTGCCCTGAATTAAAAATCACAACCCACCCTTACTCATTATTCACTGTTTGTAACTAACTTGTTAACTGTACAAACTGGAAATGTAACTTGGCCGTTTCAATTTCATTAGTGCCCTAGTGGAATGTACATTTAGTGAGCAATACACATGTAGGGGAAGGAGGTGACAGAAGGCCACTCACACTTGCTGGAAGCGCCTCATGCTGTCCAGGATGTTGAACTGCTGCCAGCGCTTGGAGAAGTTCACTTTCGCATCAATCAGATCTGGATTTCCCAGATGTACAAAGGTCAGGTCCTGCAGGATCAACCCGCTGAGAGAGAGAGAGAGAGAGAGATCCATGTTTATTTCACTGTAAAAAAAAACCTGAAGAGTTAATATATACAGATAATGTTCATTTCCATGAACTGCTATTATGGTGAATATTATAAAATGGGGCAGCACGGTGGTGTAGTGGTTAGCGCTGTTGCCTCACAGCAAGAAGGTCCGGGTTCGAGCCCCGTGGCCGACGAGGGCCTTTCTATGCGGAGTTTGCATGTTCTCCCCGTGTCCACGTGGGTTTCCTCCGGGTGCTCCGGTTTCCCCCACAGTCCAAAGACATGCAGGTTAGGTTAACTGGTGACTCTAAATTGACCATAGGTGTGAATGGTTGTCTGTGTCTATGTGTCAGCCCTGTGATGACCTGGCGACTTGTCCAGAGTGTACCCCGCCTTTTGCCTGTAGTCAGCTGGGATAGGCTCCAGCTCGCCTGCAACCCTGTAGAACAGGATAAAGCAGCTAGAGATAATGAGATGGGATTATAAAATGTCTCCTGTCAAATATAGTCATGGATAAACTAATATACACATGCAACTTCAAATCCTACAAAATTGTTTTTAAATCACAGATTTACAATATAGAAACGGGGGATGGAAGGCACACTTCACATCCTCATATACTGAGTATTTTACAAGTGCTATATTACAGGTGCCATGAGAAAATCTCTTCAATCACCTCCTCATAAACAGAGGATATTACATGGTTGGGCAAAGATATGAAGTGTAGCTTTGAGTGGTGAATGTATTCACGAGTGGTCAGCACGAATGAGTGAAAATATTTTCAACATGAGAAGATAAACTTCATATGTTCACACACCATGTAATGTTCTTTATATTATCTGGACACATCCACAAAAAAATATGCAAGTTAAAAGAATTTTAATTTTGAACCAGTTCGCCATTTTGACAACACACATCTAGTCAGCGGGAAAACACTGGGAGTGACGTCATCCGAATGAAATATTGGGAATTATTATACATACGGGCCACTTTTTCAATGGAATAAAAACGTAGTCTATTCCTTTCGAGTGGGTTTATTGATGGCATGCAATATTATCATATCTCTTATCCTCCATGTATTACACTACTCTCCCCAATGGAGAATGAGCATGCAATATTGTTTTAATATTGGACGTTGTCAAAACAACACAATGTCACACATCGGAGCTCGTGCGAAGATCCAGTGACAACTTTTCTGCTGTGCATGTGCACAATCATTTCTTTGTCGGCCGGGAGAGAGAGAACATGGGGCTAATCCAGTGCTAGGTTTAAACACTAAATAAATAAACTGACACTAAAGATGCGCTGAACACCCGAAAAGCTACCAAAACTTCATTATATATTCTTCACGTGTATTTGCAGGAGAAAAACAGACCAACGGACATTGAAAAACTGGAAAAGAGACACGTCGGAGATGTAAAACTTCCGCACTAGTGGGTGACTCGGACAGTTCGTACATAAACATGGCGGCAACATTTGCTTCATTCAAAGCGGAAGATTTAAAGAGAGAATAGAATGCCTTTATTGTCACTGCACAAATGTACAACGAAATTTAGTTCATCATAGGAGAGCAAAGCTGCTGTGTACAAGTGTGACGCCACTCTTGGGTACTTCAGCCCAAGGCCGTCCCATGTTAACCTAACTGCATGTCTTTGGATTGTGGGGGAAACCGGAGCACCCGGAGGAAACTCGCGCAGACACGGAGAGAACATGCAAACTCCACACAGAAAGGCCCTCGTCGGCCACTGGGCTCAAACCCAGAATCTTCTTGCTGTGAGGCGACAGTGCTAACCACTACACCACCATGCCGCCCTGAACATCTGAAAGGCTACAAAAACTTCACTGGATATTCTTCATGCATATTTACAAGAGAAAAACAGACCAATGGACATCGAAAAGCTGGAAAAGACAGCAATAGTGGAAATTTTGTCAAAGTTCTACTTGGAGGTGAGGAAAAGTGACGGAGACTTTTACAAGAGGACGTCACTCGTGGACTTCACTCAGCAAAGCCCTTTTGTTTTGAACAACTGCAATGTAACAATTAACTCTGACCAAAAGTAACTTTGAACTTGAACTATCAACCTGTATATAGCTTGTATACAAGTTGGGTTGTTGTTCAGGCTTTTTGGACTTGTACCATTTTTATTGTTAGAACCTTGACTTTGTACAGTACATTGGATTGACAAAACATTGAATCACAGTCGATCAGAATCAGCATTCAGTATTGGTAAGGTACTCCCCTGTTCTTAACTTTTTTCGTGGTATATCAGATATATTCCATTCAGCTAGTATGATATTGAACTCGTCTTCGACTCGTTCAGTATCATGCTAGCTGAATGGAATACGTCTGAGATACCACTCAATGCCAGCCAATATCTCGATGGAATAAAAACATGCATTCTTTTCCCGTCTAGTGGGTTTCATTCATTTGGTTTGATAGTAGGGCTGGGCGATATGAGAAAAAATTATATCACGATATATTTTTTCAAAATTTTCGATAACGATATATATCACGATATAAATCAAATCACCATTTTTGTATTTTCTTTAATTTTCTGCTCAAAATATGAACATTACAAATTAGTAGTTCCTTCCTAATTAAAAAAATAGCTTAACAAGCCTTCAAGTTTCACAGAACCAAAACAAACTGGATGCACATTCTTTTGTTCAAATGAATAAACTGAAACTGAAAAATAAAAACTATATACCATTGTTAATCATTTGTGCAAATTCTAGCAGCTTTCAAATAAACATAAAAGACATATTGACGTGTAAACCTTATGCTGCAAGGAGAAAAAAAGTGCAATCCTGTACGTCAGTGTGTTTAAGGTTTTGTGTAACACTTTGTTGTATGTCCGATTTTAAATATCCAAAATACCTCCACACAACCGAAGATCTCTGGCCCTTCTTTTCAACGATGTCCTCCAGGGCAGTGCTCTGACTTTCCTGTTCAGAACTCCGGTCAGTCGGCTTCTCGCTCATTTTTATAATCGCTTTGTTTCACGCTTTGTTGGAGAAATGCCGCGCGCCTGCAAACTTCACCACAGCTATGCTGTGCGTTGCTGCTACACGTGTGTGTGTTTGTGTGTGCACGCAACCTAACTTGACGTGGCTCTCTTCCAACTGATTGGTTACATGCGGTACTGTTTAGTTATGATTGGCTATTCGCGTGTCTGTCAAAACTTCGGATGAAGTAATTTTATTGAAGGCGTAGGCTTATCGTAGGCATATCGTACGTGTCTAATTTCTAATCGTAGAGATTTTATATCGTGAATAACATCGTAATCGTAAAATCGCCCAGCCCTATTTGATAGCATGCAATATTGTTAGCATATCGCTTATCCTATGTGTATTACCTCACTCTATCCAATGGAGAATGAGTGTTGAATATGGTTTATGATATTGCATGGTTGTAAAGACAACATGACGTCAGACGTCAAAGGCGTAAAACTTCTGTGCTAGCGAGTGACTGACAATTTGTAAACAAACATGGACACCAGGTTTGCTTTGTTAACTATGGAAGATTTTGAGAGAATTTTGAAAGAGAAAGATGTGTTGAACACCCAAAAGGAATGTGTATGTATAATAATAATAATAATAATAATATTGGCTGGCTTTTTTCATGGTATTTCAGATATATTCCATTCAGCTAGCATGCTACTGAACTCATCTTTGACTCATTCAAGATCATGCTAGCTGAATGGAATATATCTGATATGCCACAAAAAAAAGCCAGCCAATATTATTTAAATGTCACTCAGATCCGCGATGTATTTCGTATGAAAAATGCAAGTTTTTCATCACGAGAAGATAAACTTCATATCTTCAAGCCAACATGCGATTTTTTTTTTAAAATATAAACACATTCGCAAACAAAAAGTATTCAGATTTCTCAAAACAATTCATCAATTTCCTCATGAGTGACAGAGATTTTTGTCACGGTTTTGGTTCTCCGTGTCCCGGATGTAGCTCGTATGAAAAATACGAGTGGTGTATTTCCCAGTAAAACACTCACGTCCATATAACATAATAATAAAAGCCTCGGTCGCTTGTTCACGCTCTCATTTTGCCAACAGCATCAGAATTTACACCCAGCACAGCATAAAAAAAAAAAAAAAATCTATTTTCCAATCATCCAGCTGTGGGATCGTAACACACACAGACTTACAGGTAAGGGATGCAGGGAGGCTCCACCTCAGCCAGTGCCGCTCTATAAGCCCGAAAAGAGGATGAACTGTCAATCAAGGTGCAGTACTCCTCCAATCCCTGAGTGAAATAGAGAAAAAGAGAAAGTCATGTTCATTAATTTATTGTCATGCAATTTAAATACACAACTGTATTTAATTAGCTGGTTCCTCCAGCTACTTACTTTGGTATTACATTTGATATTTATAATAAAAGTACCACTATTGTTATTAGAAGTTGTTATAACTGACTTCAGATGTCTGCTTCTGCCACTCAAGCCTTCTGATTGGCGCAGAGTCCAAAGCTGACAGGATGGCCAAGTACGAGTTAAAGTTGTTCAGCTTCCTCAAATGCTGAAAACAGCGTACCAAATATAAATAAAGAGCTACACAGAACATAAAACACGTATACAAAAATGTACACATTTTTTTGAAATCGGCAAATTATTTATGCCAGTCTCTCAACTGAAAAGTTTGATTAGAAAGTGTCTACGTGTATTTTAATATGTACAGAGAGATTTCATTTTGTGTTACAAAGAAAGGCAGGCTGATGTGCTTTAAAGTAGTCTGAGAATATTAGATTTTTCTTTGGTTACCTTCATGATCTTGATGAATTTGAGCAGAAGTTTCTCTCTGTCCTGAGCTTTCTCCTGCTGGATGATTATCGAGCGCACCCTGTTGGAGTCAGAAGCTAGAAGTTAACCACTACTTAAACAGACAAACATTTTATAACAGCATTAAAAATTAAATATGGACAATTCATGTAGTAAAGCATGCAACTGAACAAATGAGAAGCATTAGAACGAGCAATCGTGGTGTAACTCCTATGATTCTATCCAGCTTCACTGGATATGAGCAATCGTGCACTCTGATTGGGGACTCTACTACTAGGCTATCAGCTCATATACCGTGAGTAGAGAAAAACAAAATGGCGGCACATGTTGCTGAACCAACCAAGGACGAAATAAAAACTCTATTTGAAAACAAAACCCCAAAAATTGTTAAAATATTTAAAAGAAACAGAAATAGCTGAAAGAATATAGCTGCCCCCCCCAATAGCTCCTGTTCCACACTCCAGCCCAGTCGGCGGTGGTTTGCCAACTGCTAAAAAACCCTAAAAGAAGAAGAAAACCCCAAAAATTACAAAGCAACAAAATATAGAATAAAAGTATTTGATGATGATAAGGCATCTTTTTTTTATTTTTAAAGAATTATTATAGCATTTTTCACAAATTGCTACTGTCATTTCGCCGGTTTATTTACATTCTAAGTGGAAATTATTTTGTTGGACGTTTTGTATAAAGTTTTTATTTATCGAATTTGCAAATAATAAAAATAAAAATGCTCCGTTTCTCAAAATCCAGTGAATGTGGATAGAATGAAACAGTTATTCCACTCAATCTTGTCGTACATGGCTTATAGCCGACGAGGCGCGCATCAGCTCATGGATGACTCAATTTCGTGGAATAACTTAATTATACAGAGCACTGTTGTGTATGAGAGAGAGGCTGGTTGTTAATTGAGTAGCAGGAACTAACTTGTTGCATGGAGATTCCACAACATTAAATGTAACTTAAAACAAATATAGTTTGAAACAAAGTATGACGTGAAACTTTTTAATAAATTAAAAAATTGCAAAATTACTGTGATATAAGAGAAATAAAACATGTTGGGACATGCTGCTTTGGGAAAATAACTCCCTTCAGGGTGATTACAGTAACTCCACTTTGCACTGGGCTGCATCCCACCACCCCATCATTAATTACTGTATGTCTCGATGTGTTTTGTTCCTTATTTTACAGTTGTTTCTTCATTAGATTCATCTCATCTCCTCTCTCATTATCTCTAGCCGCTTTATCCTGTTCTACAGGGTCGCAGGCAAGCTGGAGCCTATCCCAGCTGACTATGGGCGAAAGGCGGGGTACACCCTGGACAAGTCGCCAGGTCATCACAGGGCTGACACATAGACACAGACAACCATTCACACTCACATTCACACCTACGCTCAATTTAGAGTCACCAGTTAACCTAACCTGCATGTCTTTGGACTGTGGGGGAAACCGGAGCACCCGGAGGAGGAAACCCACGCGGACACGGGGAGAACATACAAACTCCACACAGAAAGGCCCTCGCCGGCCACGGGGCTCGAACCCAGACCTTCTTGCTGTGAGGCGACAGTGCTAACCACTACACCACCGTGCTGCCTCATTAGATTCATCATTGCACTATTCATTTAACTATTTTTCCCACAACACTTTTAAACTTCATGCACTCTTCACATCTTATTTTAACGATGGCTAATATAAATCACCCAAGTTGTCACAGTGATGAAACTACACTTCCCCAAGCTAATGACATTCCCCACTTGAAAAAAGGACCAGCACTGGCACCTTGTATGTGGAAAAGGGCTATTGCAGTGTTGCTGTTTAAAACCAGTCCCGTATTAACATGTATTGGGTACAGTGTAGTGGTAGTGTGCAGTGGTAGTGTACCAGTAGCTCATGTTGTTAAAGTGCTCTGTAAACTGAGTCAGATTGGGACTCTTCTCCTCATTCTGCTCTTTCGCCCACAAAAGAACTTCTGGAATCTAGAGAAAAGGACAGACAGAGGAAGTGAGGCAAGATAACAGGAAGAGAGGAATAAAGCAAAAATAGAAAGAATGACAAGTTCCCAAGAGACCATTTTGTCAGCCTCATACTGTTCTCTCTACCAACACACAGACACTAACAAACATACACACAGACTGTCTCAGTGCATGTACCTCAATCTTGTAGAAGAGCTCTGCATCCAGAAGTGTAAGCTGATCAGCAATCTCATGGCTGCGAAAGTCATGCAGTGTGCCTGGCCTGAAGCATGAGAGAGACAGTTTTAGACACGCATTCATGCATTTCAAAACAATACGGCTGTGATGACAACGACCTTTAGTGCACATCTTGCTACTGATTTAGACAAGAATGATTGGCAACGTGCACAAAAGTCTGTTTCAAAAAAGTTCATCCAAGTTGAAATTAGGAGATGGTTTTGCAAGGCTTTAGTTATTCATACTGAGGTTCAGAAGAAGGAGAAGCTAATCCAAAAAAACCCCCATATATATATATATATATATATATATATATATATATATATATATATATATATATACACACACACACTAGTGCATCTCAAAAAATTAGAATATTGTGAAAAAGTTCAATATTTTCCATCTGTTATTTAAGAAAGTGAAAATGTTATATATTATAGACTCATTACACATAAACTAAAATGTTTCAAGCATTTTTCTATTTTAATCATATGGCATACAGTACAAAAACATAAAAACCCATCTCAAAATATTAGACTATTTCATTTTGAGTTTGAGTAAAACAGTATGAACACAGTGTATCTCTCGGTCTAGTTCAGTACACACAACCACAATCATGGGGAAGACTGCTGACTTGACTGTTGTCCAGAAGATGATCACTGATGCCCTCCACAAGGAGGGTAAGCCACAAAAGGTCATTGCTGAAAAGGGTGGCTGGAAAAGGTGCACAAGCAACAGGGATGGCCGCAGTCTTGAGAGGATTGTCAAGAAAAGTTGATTCAAGAACTTGGGAGAGCGTCACAAGGAGTGGACTGAGGCTGGTGTCAGTGTATCAAGACCCATCACGAACAGACATCTTCAAGAAAGGGGATACAACTTTCGCATTCCTAATATCAAGCTACTCCTGAGCCAGAGACAATGTCAGAAGTGTCTTATCTGGGCGAAGGAGAGAAAGAAATGGACTGTTGCTCAGTGGTCCAAAGTCCTCTTTTTGGATGAAAGTACATTTTGCATTTAATTTGGAAATCATGGTTCTAGAGTCTGGAGGAAGAGTGGAGAGGCACAGAATCCAAGGTGTTTGAAGCCCAGTGTGAAGTTTCCACAGTCTGTGATGATTTGGGGTGCCGTGTCATCTGCTGGTGTTGGTCCACTGTATTTTATCAAGTCCAAAGTCAACATAGCCATCTACCAGGAGATTTTAGGGCACTTCATGCTTCCATCTGCTGACAAGCTTTTTGGAGATGCTGATTTCCTTTTCCAGCAGGACTTAGCACCTACCCACAGTGCCAAAACTACTACCAAATGGTTTGCTGACCATGATATTTGATTGGCCAGCCAACTTGCCTGACCTGAACCCCATAGAGAATCTATGGGGTATTGTCAAGAGGAAGATGAGAAACACCCGACCCAAAAACACAGATACGCTGAAGGCCACTATCAAAGCAACCTGGGCTTCAATAACACCTCAGCAGTGCCACAGACTGATCACCTCCATGCCACACCGCATTGATACAGTAATTCATGGTAAAGGAGCCCCAACCAAGTATTGAGTGTATAAATGAATATACTTTTCAGAAGTTGGACATTTCTGATATTGTAAATCCTTTTTTTGATTGACCTTAGGGAATATTCTAATAATTTGAGATACTGAATTTCTGATTTTCATGAGCTATAAGCCATAATCATCAAAATTAAAACAAAAAAGGCTTTAAATATTTCACTTTACATGTAATGAATATGGAATATATGAAAGTTTACCTTTTTGAATTAAATTATGAAAAAAGGAACTTTTTCATGGGATTCTAATTTTTTGAGATGCACTTATATATATATATATATATATATATATATATATATATATATATATATATATCAGCTCACGATGAGCCTTGGCTTGGGTCACTGAGATTGCACGCCCAGATGTATCTGGTGAATGTGCAACTTTCACTTCAAACTGTTCTCTGTCCAATACATAACAATACAATTTCTTACAAATACAAAAAATATAAAAATGCAAACCATGCAGAGAGCCACCCTGATGTATGTGTGTGTGTATTTGTGTACCTAGCCGAGACCCCTCGTGCCGCTAACGGTTGGAGGATGTGTGTGTGCTGCAGCAGCCTCTTCTGTTCCACTTTATCCAGAATGTTTTTGCGAAGGACACGAGCCAGACTCAGCTCACCGTTACATACCAGCCGGAACACAAGATCCATCAGCTGCCGGAGGATGTCTTCTGTCAGCTCCACCACACTAAAATACACACATGAACACATATCAGCTTTGACGATGGCTATTTAACCCACTCCGGATCATGTCTTGCATAGTGCTTAATATTTAAAATTTAAATCTCGGTATCCAAAAGGTTCCTAGACCACGGACTCTAAGAATTACAAACTATAACCATTTTAAAACTAAATCAAGTATTGTGCTAAAAATGCTTCGTCTCATTGGCCCATTACTGTTGTGCAGTAACGAAATCTCACCAGAGTTCATCCACCACCCGCACCAGCACGAAGAAAGTGTTCTTACTGACGCGCTTCTTAAATGTGTCTGGACTATGGCAGAAATGAGTGTATGTGCAGTGGAGTTAAAGAACAAAAACACTGAAAACACACATACCAGCAGAGAAGTGTGTGCACAAAAAAGAAAACTCAAAAAATAACTTTAATTACAGATCCTCTCACACATATATACACACACAGAGTAAAGGATATCTGTAATGTAGTTTTTTGATGAGGTCTTCAGGAGTGATGAATGTTCTGTATGTAGTTAAAAAAGCTTCACAGTATAACACCAGATCTGAAAAAATGGAGACACACACATGCACAGAACATCATCTTGTAAAACCATCTTGTCAATGATAACATGCTAGATTATGAGTCAAAAGGAATAATATACAGTAGGGGTATCTACTCAAACCTTTGTTAAGTATGTGTAGAAATAAAAAAAAATCAAAACAAGAAGTTGGTTCTAAATAAAGGATTAAATAATTATACAGTGCTCAGCGTAAATGAGTCCACCCCCTTTGAAAAGTAACATTTTAAACAATATCTCAATGAACACAAACAATTTCCAAAATGTTGACAAGACAAAGTTTAATATAACATCTGTTTAACTTATAACGTGAAAATAAGGTTAATAATACAAACTTAGATTACACATTTTTCAGTTTTACTCAAATTAGGGTGGTGCAAAAATGAGTACAGCCACAACAAAAACTACTACATCTAGTAGTTTGTATAGCCTCCATGATTTTTAATGACAGCACCAAGTCTTCTAGGCATGGAATGAACAAGTTGGCGACATTTTGCAACATCAATCTTTTTCCATTCTTCAACAATGACCTCTTTTAGTGACTGGATGCTGGATGGAGAGTGATGCTCAACTTGTCTCTTCAGAATTCCCCATAGGTGTTCGATTGGGTTCAGATCAGGAGACATACTTGGCCACTGAATCACTTTCACCCTGTTCTTCTTCAGAAATCCAACAGTGGCCTTAGATGTGTATTTAGTCATGTTGGAAAAGTGCACGACGACCAAGGGCATGGAGTGATGGTAGCATCTTCTCTTTCAGTATAGAGCAATACATCTGTGAATTCATGATGCCATCAGTGAAATGCAGCTCCCCGACAGCAGCAGCACTCATGCAGCCCCACATAAGGACACTGCCACCACCATGTTTCACTGTAGGCACCATGCATTTTTCTTTGTATTCCTCACCTTTGCAACGCCATACAGTTTTGAAGCCATCAGTTCCAAAAACATTTATCTTGGTCTCATCACTCCAGAGTATAGAGTCCCAGTAGTCTTCATCTTTGTCAGCATGGGCCCTGGCAAACTCTAGGAGGGCTTTTTTGTGCCTGGGCTTTAGGAGAGGCTTCTTTCGTGGACGGCATCCATGCATGCCATTCCTCTGCGGTGTACGCCGTATTGTGTCACGGGAAATGGTCACTCCAGTTTGGCTTTCTACAACCCCGATTCCAAAAAAGTTGGGACAAAGTACAAATTGTAAATAAAAACGGAATGCAGTAATTTACAAATCTCAAAAACTGATATTGTATTCACAATAGAACATAGACAACATATCAAATGTCAAAAGTGAGACATTTTGAAATTTCATGCCAAATATTGGCTCATTTGAAATTTCATGACAGCAACACATCTCAAAAAAGTTGGGACAGGGACAATAAGAGGCTGGAAAAGTTAAAGGTACAAAAAAGGAACAGCTGGAGGACCAAATTGCAACTCATTAGGTCAACTGGCAATAGGTCATTAACATGACTGGGTATAAAAAGAGCATCTCGGAGTGGCAGCAGCTCTCAGAAGTAAAGATGGGAAGAGGATCACCAATCCCCCTAATTCTGCGCCGACAAATAGTGGAGCAATATCAGAAAGGAGTTCGACAGTGTAAAATTGCAAAGAGTTTGAACATATCATCATCTACAGTGCATAATATCATCAAAAGATTCAGAGAATCTGGAAGAATCTCTGTGCGTAAGGGTCAAGGCCGGAAAACCATACTGGGTGCCCGTGATCTTTGGGCCCTTAGACGGCACTGCATCACATACAGGCATGCTTCTGTATTGGAAATCACAAAATGGGCTCAGGAATATTTCCAGAGAACATTATCTGTGAACGCAATTCACCGTGCCATCTGCCGTTGCCAGCTAAAACTATAGTTCAAAGAAGAAGCCGTATCTAAACATGATCCAGAAGCGCAGACATCTTCTCTGGGCCAAGGCTCATTTAAAATGGACTGTGGCAAAGTGGAAAACTGTTCTGTGGTCAGATGAATCAAAATTTTAAGTTCTTTATGGAAATCAGGGACGCCGTGTCATTTGGACTAAAGAGGAGAAGGACGACCCAAGTTGTTATCAGCGCTCAGTTCAGAAGCCTGCATCTCTGATGGTATGGGGTTGCATTAGTGCATGTGGCATGGGCAGCTTACACATCTGGAAAGACACCATCAATGCTGAAAGGTATATCCAGGTTCTAGAGCAACATATGCTCCCATCCAGACGACGTCTCTTTCAGGGAAGACCTTGCATTTTCCAACATGACAATGCCAAACCACATACTGCATCAATTACAGCATCATGGCTGCGTAGAAGAAGGGTCCGGGTACTGAACTGGCCAGCCTGCAGTCCAGATCTTTCACCCATAGAAAACATTTGGCGCATCATAAAATGGAAGATACGACAAAAAAGACCTAAGACAGTTGAGCAACTAGAATCCTACATTAGACAAGAATGGGTTAACGTTCCTATCCCTAAACTTGAGCAACTTGTCTCCTCAGTCCCCAGACGTTTACAGACTGTTGTAAAGAGAAAAGGGGATGTCTCACAGTGGTAAACATGGCCTTGTCCCAACTTTTTTGAGATGTGTTGTTGTCATGAAATTTAAAATCACCTAATTTTTCTCTTTAAATGATACATTTTCTCAGTTTAAACATTTGATATGTCATCTATGTTCTATTCTGAATAAAATATGGAATTTTGAAACTTCCACATCATTGCATTCCGTTTTTATTTACAATTTGTACTTTGTCCCAACTTTTTTGGAATCGGGGTTGTACTTCTTTAGATAACTCCAGTGAACTTGCATGCCGATTTTCTTCAACCCTTCTCATCAGAAGATGCTCCTGTCGAGGTGTTAACTTCCGTGGACGACCTGGACGTCTCTGTGAGATGGTTGCGGTTCCATCTTTCTTAAATTTTTGTACCACTTTTGCTACAGTATTCTGACTGATAAGTAAAGCTTTGCTGATCTTCTTGTAGCCTTCACCTTTGTGGTGTAAAGAAATTATTTTCTTTAGGGAATTCTGAAGAGGCAAGTTGAGCATCACTCTCCATCCAACCACTAAAAGAGGTCATTGTTGAAGAATGGAAAAAGATTGATGCTGCAAAATGTCACCAACTTGTTCATTCCATGCCTAGAAGACTTGGTGCTGTCATTAAAAATCATGGAGGCCATACAAAGTACTAGATGTAGTAGTTTTTGTTGTGGGGTGTACTCATTTTTGCACCACCCTAATTTGAGTAAAACTGAAAAATGTGTAATCTAAGTTATATTATTAACCTTACTTGATTGATTGATTGATTGATTGATTGATTTATTCGGTATAAACATGTAAAAATTTTACATAAATAAATATATAAAATATTGACATAATCATACCAGGATAACACAATAAAGCGCACAGCGCTTGTTTCCATTGTGGTCCTTACTTTCACGTTATAAGTTAAACAGATGTTATATTAAACTTTGTCTTTTCAACATTTTGGAAATTGTTTGTGTTCATTGAGATATTGTTTAAAATGTTACTTTCAAAGGGGGTGTACTCATTTACGCTGAGCACTGTACATCTCATCTCATCTCATCATCTCTAGCCGCTTTATCCTTCTACAGGGTCGCAGGCAAGCTGGAGCCTATTCCAGCTGACTACGGGCGAAAGGCGGGGTACACCCTGGACAAGTCGCCAGGTCATCACAGGGCTGACACATAGACACAGACAACCATTCACACTCACATTCACACCTACGGTCAATTTAGAGTCACCAGTTAACCTAACCTGCATGTCTTTGGACTGTGGGGGAAACCGGAGCACCCGGAGGAAACCCACACGGACACGGGGAGAACATGCAAACTCCACACAGAAAGGCCCTCGCCGGCCCCGGGGCTCAAACCCAGGACCTTCTTGCTGTGAGGCGACAGCGCTAACCACTACACCACCGTGCCGCCCAGCACTGTACATATACAAAATATTTTTAACTAGTTATATCACATCCAGAGTTTATTTCCTATTTTTATTTGTTGGCCCAGATATGTGTTCCTGCACATGCCGATCTTATTTTAAAAAGTTTAACATTAAACAACATTTATTTAAAAAAATGCCATCAGAGAAGCAGGCTGCTCAAAAACATGCAACTCTTGTACTATACCAGCAGCCACACTGCTCTCTACAAAGCACTGGACACCCCTAATCTCAACAATAATAAATTACACTGAAGAAAACAGAGAGAGAGAGATATTACCTTTGCGATCTGTCTCTGTAGCATGAACTAAGAGAATATCGCTTGAGCCGGCTCTGACGTCAGGGCCATCATCCCCCTTGTAATTGAAAGCAAGAGAGAGAGATTACTGCAGACCAGTAAAAGTGTGCTTGTGTGTGTGTGTGTACTGCACTGACCTCTGCAGATATTAAGATATTTAAAATACCCATGCTTTCACACACTATAGCTTTGGCATATTAAATACAAGGCAACTATATTATGCATAAACATGTGCGCGCGCACACACCCCCACCCACCAATCATTCACCTGAATTATATACATATTTTATCTCCTAATTACTGTAATTAATGTTTAGCTGATGAGTTGCTGGTGAAGTGCAGTGACCACTAGAGGGCAGTACACACCGCACTGAGAAAGACAACAATAATGGATAAAAAAAAAAAGCATAATTGTTCAAAGTCAAATGGATAATCTCATCTCATCTCATTATCTCTAGCCGCTTCATCCTTCTACAGGGTCGCAGGCAAGCTGGAGCCTATCCCAGGTCATCACAGGGCTGACACATAGACACAGACAACCATTCACACTCACACTCAATTTAGAGTCACCAGTTAACCTAACCTGCATGTCTTTGGACTGTGGGGGAAACCGGAGCACCCGGAGGAAACCCATGTGGACACGGGGAGAACATGCAAACTCCGCACAGAAAGGCCCTCGCCGGCCACAGGGCTCGAACCCGGACCTTCTTGCTGTGAGGCGACAGTGCTAACCACTACACCACCGTGCCGCCCAAATGGATACTCACTAGACTAATATTTAAAAAAAACGTGAAGAACTGTTATACTGAATACCTCAGCTTTAAGAGTGATGCGACTCATGATCTCTTTGTGATCAACGAGAGAAAGCTCATCAACCTCCTCTTTGACAGGGCTCAAGTCTGTTGACTTCAACCTGAAACAGAAAATATGTTTTACATTAGCAAACAACATGACAGGTGTCTGTTCATTCCCTGTTACCAGCCGCAAGAAAAAGTATGTTAGTAAATTATAAGTAAATTAATGACAAGTATGGTTTTGGAATGGAGAAGTCCAGACCTTAAGCCAATTGAGATACAGTGGCATGGACTGACAAGGTAAGAAATCCCCCCAAAAAACTGATGACTGAAACAGTTTTGTAGGAAGTTATAGTCTAAAATTCCTCTTCACTACTGTGAAGGTCTAGCCTGCAGTTTTGGGAAAACTTCTATGGAAGTTAATGTGGTAGTGACATGACGATATGAAAGGCTACAGTAAATTCCTCAGTCCAATCTGATGATGTAAGGTGTGTGACTTTCACCCAATCCTCTAGTCTCACAACTTCATAACCTGTAGTTATTTCTCATTCCTTCATTTGGGGCACAACCACGGTAGAAAAACTTATATCTGCAAAAACTTATAATAAGCGAGAACAGTAGTGGCTCATACCTCTCTTTGGCCAAAGCTTCCTTGCTTCCTTCCTTGGGCAGTGGTATGTGAGCAGTAGAGTCATGAATTATATCACAGTGTGTGAGCGGGTCCTGTAGAAGAGACAAAACTGGCACTGTGAGGAAAGTGCTCTCTGCCCTCATACGCATACACGAGTGTGCAGATTGTTTTGGGTCAATCTGACATGGGCAAGAGTAATGCTGTCCCTCCCATCCATGCCAGTTTTACATAACAATGTCTCCCCCTGCCACACACACAATTACTCACCGAATGGTGTGTGCTATCTCCATTAGCCTGTGAGGTAGTGTACAGGTTCACATACTCTCCTTCTCCTTCTACACCTTCATCGTTTGCACTCTCACTCTGTTGGGGGGTAAAAAAAGCAAAGCAAAACAAAAGGTAAAATTTATATGGGCACACTGAAGTGGACCGGTGATGACAATTGGATCAATACCACAATTGACCAGCAGGTGGAGCAAACAGGACAGACTTGTGAACTTTACTGTGTACGCGCACATAAAAACTGTTTAAACAAGTTGCACTTGCCACCCCTCTTGTTTTTTTTTATTTGCACATCACTAGTAAACAGATTTACACTTGTGCACTATGCCAACTATGTTTTTAGTGCGGAACTGGATTTGTCCAAATTCTTTAACCTGCTCAAAGAGAAAAGCACTAAGCAGTAGAGGCAATAGAAAACTAGCCGATGAAAATGGTGCATCTTAAGGACCCTCTGCCGCAGACAGGACTGAAGCCAAGAGGAATTTGAAACTGAGCCTGTGTTAAAGGACTATTCAGTTCCTTTGTATGCATGTGTGTGTGCTGGATTAGAGAGATTACAGTCAGTGGATAGTGACAGAACCAACCTGCAATAACTCGTCGAAAATGCCAGTAAGAACATTCCTAGTGTGCCTGCTTTCACACACATACCCGCATATACTCATACGCGGCTCAACATGTTTCCCTGGGAGATCAGGACTCAAGCATCCCCCTGTTTTATTCAGTCCAGAATTCCTCTGAACATTACACACACACACACCCAGGGGGATTATATGGGGGGGGGAGTGAGTACAGCGGGGTTGTGTTTCTCACATGCACACACAGGTCAATCACTGACCTGAACTGTGATCTTCCTTCACATGTTTACAAGCACACAACATATGGTCTACTGCTTAAGCACGCTAGTTCTCATTGCCTAGTTCTGTCTTTCTCTCCTATAAACACATATCTACTTTTTCAGTCCCCCTTTAACTAGATCAGCACTCATCTTTCTAATTAAATAATTAGAAGTTAAACAATGTCACATCACACAGTCTCAGAAAAAAAAATCACTAAAGGCTTGTCGGTGGTGTGTAATTTCAGCAGTATATCTATTTGGTTTGAGGATGCATGTTCAGTGTGTGACTGCATATCTGAAGGCCTCTACAACACAAGTTACAATTTCTGAGCTTGCACTAATGGAAAGGGGGTTTCCTTCCGCTGTATTTTTATGCAAATAGGAAAACTTGAATGGAAATAGCATTTTAAAATTATTTTTAAAAACGCTACATTTTTCTGCTTAGCTAAGGTGAAAAATTCCCATATGATGTAACGTGTGTATTTTTTAAAGTACGTGTGCTCCTCCAGTAGTTGTGGCATTAATAATTACCACACTTGTTATGGCAAGCATAAATCACCAGCTAAAGGCAATCTGCATCATATTTTTAATGACTACATCGCTTTTAAATGATTAGTTAAAAAATGTGCGCTACAGTAATACAATGAAACAAAATAGCTTTTCTCTCCGCCTACAGGCTCGATATACGGTAACTCTTTACAGACTACTCAATTTAAAAAGCAAAGCTGCTTCCACATTGCAATTGGAGATGCAGTTAAATGAATGAATTCCCTACTGTGTTGTTCCCGGCCAAATCACTGATGTGTGCAGCTGTTTCAGACATTACTGATTTGAAAACTGACTCTTCCAAACTGACCCCCATCCCATTAATGCCCATCACGTGTATTCCAAGGCTGAGCTAGTCGTCTAGACTTGACCTGAAAGCAGGGTTTAATCTGACTAAAAACAGATTCACCTCCAAACCATACATGGAAATTAAATCAACTTTACATACTTAATACAAAAACTCAAGCAAAGACAAGTAATAAATAAAACAACAGGGCATGCTATTATAGGAAAATAATCAATCAACGTAGGGAAGTGTGGTGCCATTACTACCCCCAAACTTTACCCACAGCAACTTTCCCCATGGCTCCTTAAAGTGCATATTCTGGACCAATTTCGTGTTTTTTTTATATGAAAGTATGTCCCTTGACACACTCATCCAGAAGGGTAATTTTGCACAAGGCCATTTGTCTACAGCAGAAAAAAAATAAAATAAAAAAACGCGTCTGGAAAAATCCCAAGGGAGTCTGGAGCCAGATTCGTGATGTTACCTGCAGAAGCGCCAGCAGGCTGTGCGAGCTTTGCACGGTTTCAGTGCACAGCCTGTGTAGACCAAGCGCTCCCATTTCTCTCTCATTGTCCGGTCTTTTGGAAAACGATGAATACTAATCCCATCAAGATTGGTGTTGCTACACCCTCCTACCATACATCTGTTAACCATTTTAATAATTACGCGATAACGTTGAAGAAATTTGCAGAAAACCACCAGGTCGTTTTCTCATAAACAAACCAGCGCTGACGTAGGATTCAGAGGGAGGCGTCCCGCACATGATGTCACGAAAATCAGTGTTTGCCGGGAAATCCAAATGCCTTTTCAGAGGCGGACCAATTCGCCTCAAATGGCTTGATTTCAACTGAATTTTTCTGGTATTGCACAAGGTAAAATAATTGCAGAGAATGCAGAATGTGACAGATATTTGACCAAAGTTTCATATAAAATAGGAGAATTACATTAATCTTGCTCCTGAATTCACCCGTGATATGCACTTTAAAGGAGCAAGCATGTCACAAAGCACTGACACTGGAGACTCCCTTACAAAATAGCTCCTAAAAAGCAACTAAAGAAATAATAATGTATTAAAATGAGCATGTTAAAGGTGACAGAAAACTGCTTTTCTACAAGTTGACACAGGTCCCTGAGGTCTTATTGAAATGTCTGTGACATACCTCAATACCACAAGGAAAAGCACCACAGCACCCGTCTCACCCTGTCTAAACACCCCTGTCTTCTGCCAGCCAATCAGGTAGCACTTTCCTCATGAACATTCATTTGAAAAGGTAGTTTTCAAGTCAGGAGTGGAGATACTCACATGAGGGGGTGGCATAATTCTAATGAGCTCCCCCTGTGATATAGAAGGGGGAGCTAAGTCTGAGAGTTTATAAGTTGGTAGGCACTCCAGATACCCAAATGCATGTGCACAAGCACTGAAAAAGCGTGTTTTTCATAATATGTCCCCTTTAACATAAACTGAGCTCCTGAGCTGTCCGAGCTGTGCAGTAATACAACAATAATGCAAACCTTCTGAGCAAATCATATTCAAAAACTCAATGTGCTTTGCTATAGAAATATGCATGCATTTAAAACTACACTAAGTAACTTTAAAAACGCACATTGATAAAACTTGCTGAATTCGTGCTGAGTTTATCTCAAGAAGAAAAGAAATATATCACAATGAATCACGAATAACTTCGTTCCGCCCGAATAAGTTCCAAATCTGTGCTCAAATCAGAATTTAAGGGAGTTGTGCTCAATAACGTACAATATGACTCGGGTAGTCAATGACATGGACAGGCTTTAATTTTCAAACAAATTTTGCATACACTGTACACACACAATCTTGCCTATAAATACCCGGGGGAAATGATGGGAAAATTGTCATTATTGAAGATGCCACGCCTAAGCCAAAATCAACGTGAACAGGCCATCGGGATGTTGCGTGCCGGAAGTACACAGACAGAGGTCGCCTGGCACTTCGGTGTTCATCATTCGACCATTTCCCGTTTGAGTCAGCATTACAGACAGACAGGGAGCACCAGGGATCGTCCACGCCCTGGTCAGCCTCGAGTCACGACGCCAGTTCAGGATCAGCACATCAGGCTAGCTCACCTCCGTGACAGATTCCTGACACCCTCAGTCACTGCTGCTGAGACCCCTGGACGACACAGACCCAGAATCTCCAGCATGACGGTCCGAACATGGACCAGCTGTCACTTTGAATTTTTTTATTGTGAATTAATTCTTGAGTTTGACGATAAATGTCCTTTATCGATGTTTCAAGATGTGTGTGCATTACATACAATATCATAAATTTCAAATATATGCATGGATCTAAAGTGATATCGTATTGAATTCCATTGTGCGTTTTTAAAGTTACTTAGTATACATATGCATTTGGAAGTAAACAAATAGAATCCCTTTGCAGAACTGAAACCTTTTGAACAGAAGAAAGGAACCACTGAAATGAGAAGTGACTAAGAATACAAGTAGCAAAAACATACAAAAAACCCCAAACACGGTCAGATCAACAATTTTCAACATGAGAATAACACTGCCTAACCATGCAACAAATCTACATACTGTAGAAAACATAAACCTCACTAACTCCATTTTTGTTAATGCTGAGTATTATAAACAGCCCTGACTGTCACTCACCGTGGGTGTGGTTAAAGAGGCGTGGCCACTAAGGAAGGAGTTAGACACAGACAAGCTGAGGCCAATAGCAGACTCTGCCTCCTCCGGAACGCCAGTGGAGGGAGGGAGGAATGAAAGAGAGGAGGAGGAAGAGGAGGAGGGAGAGGAAGAGTGAGATGCCTAGACAAAAGAGAAGAGGATGGAAGGAAAGAAAAGAAAGAGAAGTAAACAAGCTATTGTCACTAAACAGGAGAAGAGAAAGACAATTAAAAGTGAAAAAGCAAAGAAAGGTAGAGACCAAAACAAACAAAGCAGTAAGGAAGAACCCAGAGTAAATCAGTGATTACTAGTGACCGGTGTGTAAGACAGAGTACTAAGAAACAGCATTTCTCAACTGGTCATGAGTTGTCCGTCTACTAAGACAGCCAAAGCTGCTTTTATCCAACACCACCAGTGTAAATATTTAAAGTGATAATTTCACACGGGGCGGCACGGTGGTGTAGTGGTTAGCGCTGTCGCCTCACAGCAAGAAGGTCCGGGTTCGAGCCCCATGGCCGGCGAGGGCCTTTCTGTACGGAGTTTGCATGTTCTCCCTGTGTCCGCGTGGGTTTCCTCCGGGTGCTCCGGTTTCCCCCACAGTCCAAAGACATGCAGGTTAGGTTAACTGGTGACTCTAAATTGACCGTAGGTGTGAATGTGAGTGTGAATGGTTGTCTGTGTCTATGTGTCAGCCCTGTGATGACCTGGCGACTTGTCCAGGGTGTATCCCGCCTTTCGCCCGTAGTCAGCTGGGATAGGCTCCAGCTTGCCCGTGACCCTGTAGAAGGATAAAGCGGCTAGAGATAATGAGATGAGATGAGATTTCACACGGTGATGCATATGATGTAAAAAAAAAACCCAATTCTGTTGCATTAGAAACTCACAAAACTTGACTGCGAGATAATCCCTTTCTTCAAATTAACTCTTTTACTTAAAGCCAAGGCAAATCTGCTTTCCCTGAAACAGCCGAAAAACATTTGGCCCACTTTCAAAATCATGCCTGGATGAAGTGCTCTGCTCTTCTTTAAACATTAATCAGTGACCTCAGAATGATCTGTGGTATTTGACCTGGTCTCAGAGATCTAGGTACCTTGATAGATTTTGCAGTTTATCCAAACCAGGTTAAAGGAATAAGCAGCCTGGGCCAAACATAATGGAAAACTTTATTCAGACCAGCGCCAACATTGTTACAAAAGAAAATCTTTGTAGGCAGACAGAAAACAATTTTACCACAAACCCTGATTGCATGTCAGTAGATGAGACGGCTCCATGTTAATAGCATAAATGCTAAAACACTTAGTAGTTGAATAGATATTTCTGGTCGATGTCCATATTACATTACGGCACATAATAATAAACATTCTACAACCATAGAAATATCCTAATACTATCCTAACATATCTATTACCCAACTTGTAACTTTTGTAGATATTGGTACACTGGTACTGAGATTTATTAAATTACTAAAATTGGTCTTTACACGTTTATTACTCACAAAAATATCAAACAAATTGAACAACTTATCTGCCCAAATAAGACCACAAAACACTTTATATTAAAAAAAAGGGGGGGCAATGATAGCCTAGATACTGAAGAAATCCATCCATCCATCCATCCGTTATCTCTAGCTGATTATCCTGTTCGACAGGGTCGCAGGCAAGCTGGAGCCTATCCCAGCTGACTACGGGCGAGAGGCGGGGTACACCCTGGACAAGTCGCCAGGTCATCACAGGGCTGACACATAGACACAGACAACCATTCACACTCACATTCACACCTACGGTCAATTTAGAGTCACCAGTTAACCTAACCTGCATGTCTTTGGACTGTGGGGGAAACCGGAGCACCCGGAGGAAACCCACGCGGACACGGGGAGAACATGCAAACTCTGCACAGAAAGGCCCTCGCCGGCCACAGGGCTCGAACCCGGACCTTCTTGCTGTGAGGCGACAGCGCTAACCACTACACCACCGTGCCGCCCTACTGAAGAAATATACTGTAAATATTAAATTCTGCTGTGGGGTGGCACGGTTAGCACTGTCGCCTCACAGCAAGAGGGTCCGGGTTCGAGCCCCGTGGCCGGCGAGGGCCTTTCTGTGTGGAGTTTGCATGTTCTCCCCGTGTCCGCATGGGTTTCCTCCGGGTGCTCCGGTTTCCCCCACAGTCCAAAGACATGCAGGTTAGGTTAACTGGTGACTCTAAATTGACCGTAGGTGTGAATGTGAGTGTGAATGGTTGTCTGTGTCTATGTGTCAGCCCTGTGATGACCTGGCGACTTGTCCAGGGTGTACCCCGCCTTTTGCCCGTAGTCAGCTGGGATAGGCTCCAGCTCGCCTGCGACCCTGTAGAACAGGATAAAGCGGCTAGAGATAATGAGATGAGAATGAGATGAGAAATTCTGCTGCGCACTTTTTTTTTATTGATTGACTTGATAAACAATATTAAACCATTCAGTGAATTGGCTTTTCAGCTACCTGAATTTTATTCACATTTAGCCTGACTGCTGATTTATCTGAAAAAGGAGGAAATTGTAAAATGATACTGCTAAACCATACATGCAGGTACCTCTGCTTTATTCCTTCATACAGCAGTCTGACCTCTGAGCAGGTGAAACTAACCATATGCTGTTCTCCAGCGCAATGTGTACCAGTGAGGGAACGTGTGTTGAGGTGTGAAATCAGGTATAACAGAGCTTACACTGCAGCAGCACCTTTAATAATTCCATGCTTGAACCCATTTGGACCAGAGGAACATTTTCATAATTCTTCGAACTGCTGGAGGAAGTTTCCCATTTTTTGTGTCTTAGCACAGTAGGGACTGAGAATGGCCACAGTTCTAAGAACGCCATCTTGAAGGACTTTTTTAGCTCCTACTTCAGGGTAGGTACTCTCCCCAGCACAAGAAGAATCCTGAATGACGTACAGTACCAGTGAATAGTTTGGACACACCTACTTGTTCATAGGTTTTTCTGCATTTTGACTCTTTTCTACATTGCAGAACAATACTGAAGACATCAAAACTATTAAATAACATATGGAACATATATGGAATTATGTGGTAAATAAAAGTGTTAAAAAACAAAACAAAAATAAGTTTCATGTTTCAGATTCTCCAAAGTAGCCATCGTTTACCTTGATGAATCTTTGTACACTATTGGCATTATCTTAACCAGCTTCATGAGGTAGTCACCTGGAATGCTTTTCAATTAACAGGTGTGCCTCGTCAAAAGATAATTAGCAGAATTTCTTGCCTTCTTAATGCATTTGAGATCAAACGGTAAATAATAAATTATAAAAATACAGTAAATAGCCCGATTCCACAACTGTAGTCATCCATATTATGTCAAGAACCGCTCAACTAAGTAAAGAGAAATGGCATCCATCATTAATTTAAGACATGAAGTGACTTTTAGTTAATAAAAATGAAGAAAAAACATTGAATTAGAAGGTGTGTCCAAACTTTTGATTGGTCACACTGATTGGTATGCTAATTGGTTGAATACGAGCCAGCACAGCACCAGCGACCATCATTTTAAAAAATCCACGTAAATTGTTAGCCGTGTAAACAGCAGCTCTTAACTTTAGTGTTAAAAAATGAGGGGGGGAAATGCGTCGAAGCGAAAAAGAAAAATCTTTGCTAGCATTCCCTGCCAACTTCACATTAGCAAGCTGGTTTATGTCTCTTCAGCATTTCTACTAGTTGTGTAAATGCAAACAGAAAAAAAGCTCTTGAAGGTATGTAGTTCGACAGTCTCTTGAACTGTTTGGGCTCAAAGTGTCAATTGTTCTTATGTCTGTATATGTGTGTGATGTGTGTGTATATGTACCAGTTGCCGCTGTTTGGGTGGCAGGGCTGGAGGAGGTGGACTCTCATAGCTGTCGTTGGACCCATAAACTTCTTGGAATCGTTTGTTCCTGCGCTGTTCATAGATTCTCTCACTTTGAGGGGTCTGATAGAATACGGATGGCTGTGGTTCTGAGTAATCCTCCACAAACTGCATATACTGGAGAACTACACACACACACACACACACACACACACACACACACAATGCATGTAATATATACAACAGGACTGCACAAGAAGTCTGCAACTTTACTTGCACACGACACAAAACATGTAAACATGTTAAATGTCCCATGGCATGGTGGTTTGTTGATGCTTTAAACGGGCTCGTGGAGGTTTCCGGATGTTATATCCGCAGCCTTTCTCGAAATGAACCCTCGGCACGTAGATATAGCCTCCTGGGAGAAAGCCCCATTTCAGCGCTTTTCCCAGTGCGTCGTTTTGCTAATGAGAAGCAGGAGGTGGGGAAGGGTAGAGGGTGGGGGCGGGTCTTATCATTAATATTCATGACATGTAAACGTGTTACCTCTGATTGGCTAACAGCACTGTGACGCTACCTCCAGTGGGTCAGAACAAGCGGATGTGGGTGTCTTACTATGGCGAGAGAGAAGGAACAAACTGCGAAGGGAAAAATACCGCGCGCTGACGTCATTAAGGTGCGACGCGAGGAAATAAAATAAATTCAACAAATGTTTCGGTTTTTACTGAACAAACAAACAAATAAAATGAACGAGTGACTTAAAAAAAAGAATATGGGTGTCTTTGTAAAAACTGTTTTGATTGGCTATTATAACAGAGCATGCTGCATGCTTTTTGGTTTTGTAGCGCAGAGTACCTGGCTAACTGCAGGAAGCGGTTAGCTGCACAGCTAATGTAGCCATTGCTAGGCTAACGTGGCACCGATTTTAAAACACGGCAAAACGACCAGTTATACACTTACTTGTTCGGTGTTTGTTGCTGATGCGGCAGGGATGCTTGGTACGGACCCAGGCTTCAGTAACAGTTGATGTGCAAAACCTGCCCGGTACTGTCCCAAGTTGTGGAAACATTCATCAGTAAAATGCTTCCGACAAACAGACACTGTCATAGGTAGACTCGACGGCGTATTATTGAAGTAAATAAAATTAAGCCACTGCGTCTTCAGGGGCTCTCCCGTCGGCAGTAAAAACAGACTCCTTTCTGTGTTGTCACATCCATGTACAGCGCAATTTCCATGTTTCGCTTGCTTAGGTGATGCCATGTTGTTGTGTCCTCTATGGTCTACTCACTACAACTGGGCAGGCAATCCATACGGTGGGTGGGAATCCAGAGGGGGGGCGTGGGGATCATCTCCCTTGCTGACGTCGGCAAGGGAAGAGCTTCTCAACGCGCCGTTTTGACGCGCCATTCTCAAATATTGGGCATAGTTTGGTTTACACATTATGAAATTTCTAGCCACTGGGGTGACTTAAGAAGGTCAGAGGAACTCATTTTAATGTTAAAAAACCTCAGAAAGTGAAAATTTCATGCCATGGGACCTTTAAAGCAGGATCACACACGTACTTCAAAACCCACATATGCAGCAGGGTTATTGCTTTTTATTAAACACACACACACAGACACACTGACTCTTACTCGTTCTGCACTTCTTTTCTGGCAGAGGTGGAGGGCTGTCGCTTGGGGATGAAAATTCAGTGCCGTTGGTCAAAGTGGGCGTGACTTCATCAGAGGGGCGGAATTCATAGAGCTGGCAGGATGACAGGATGGGAGCTGAACGCCTCTTTTTCTGTGGAAGCGCAGGGGGCCGTTCTCCGTTGGATGCTTCTGCAGCGTAGAGGGGGGCTACAGGGGCACTGAAGCGGGGTTGTGCTGGACCAGGAGACATCATGGGGATGGTCTCACTGAGGCATTCTGGGAGGGGGCTCAGGCAGCTGCTGGGAACCGTGGGAAATGGCAAAGGCTCTGACACGGAGAGGTCCTGATGGAGGAAGTCGTAGTCGGGGTCATATCCATCTGTGTTGTCTAAAGAGAGACAAGCAGAAGGAAAGACAGAGAGACAGACAGAGAGGGGAGTTTACGTTTATTTTATTAGACACTGGAGTTGACAATAAACGTGTGTGTGTGTGTGTGTGTGTGTGTGTGTGTGTGTGTGTGTGTGTGTGAGAGAGAGAGTGAGTGAGTGCGAGCGTGTGCACACACACATACCAAGCGTCTCACAGCTAGTGTTACGTGAGCATTGGCCGCTGTCCCTCTCCAGTGAGGAAAGCTGCTCGTCTGATTTGCTCAGTTTTCCCATAATGCTGCAGGGCGAGAGGCGAGGTGAATCCTCACCATATGATTGGCTGCTGCCAGAGAAGCGCCTCTGTAGTAGTTCTGCCTCATACTCCTGCTGCTGTTACCATGGCAATGACAGACAACAACAACATACTATTTAGGACAGGGACATACAGAGTACTAGTCCACAAGACCTGAATGATTCTAGTGAAATGCATAAACAAGAAGTTAAGGTCAGGACCTGTGCACAGCAGTCAAGATTAAGAAGGTATATCATTCTGAAAGTCCAAGGTCACAATTTGGTGTATATTTTAAGAATACAAAGTGGTAGACTAAAAGTGCAAATCGAGAGTTAACAGTCTGAAATGAAGAAATGATGACATGGCATGTTTTTATTTTAGGACACAGATCCAACCAAGTTCATTATTTAAAAAAAATCATAGACAGCTGAAAACTAAATAACTGCCTGAGCAGGCCAGATTAATCAAGCCTACACTGTTGGAGTAGGTGGGATTAGTCACAGTTTCTGTTGGATTAGGTGGGAATGGTCAAATTTTCTGCCAAAAATGGGTCAACCTTTCTAATGGAGTTGGCAACGCTGGTCCAACTTTCTGACAGACTGGGCAGGACTGGTCAAACTTTTTGCTGGTGGGGGAAAGATTGGTTAAGAGTATGGAACAGCATGGACTGATCAGAATTCCTTTGGGAGCAAGTGGGAGTATGATTCTTTTAATTTAAAAAAAAAACCTAAGCACACTTCTAATTTAAGGCCACTGGTTGGTGTGAGCACTCCAAATCAAAGGTCGGGGTCATGGATAAGGTCTGTATGGAGTCAAAAGCTGAAGAGTTAAAACTCAGGGGGTTAGTAAAAAGTCACTCCACAAGTTAAAGGGTTGAGAGGGCCTAAAGCCAAGGTAAAAGTTAGAGTCTATACCTGTTTGAGAGCCCCATGCTGCAGGTTGAGGCCACAGTTCGTTCTACTCATGGGTGCTACCACAGCTATGCGGGTGGGCGAGGAGGTGGACTGGCGCTTCTTTGGAGGCAGAGCAGGTGGGCTGAGGAACAAATATTCATAAGTGTGTTAACAATTCCATGAAGTAATAAGGCCAAGTGACTTGATCGATATGTACACAAAGCAAAGTTAGCAAGGGTCGAGTACTGAAGTTCAATCTCTCTCTCACACACAAAGGTGGTTTCCCAAATACTTCTGACAATCTAACATGCCTTACTGACTCAGCCAGATAACCAGGGAAACAAGAGAGCTGAACACAATCCATCAAGAAGACACAAAAGGGTTAGATAATGGTTGAATCATGCAAATTCACTACAAATAAGTTTTTTCAGGTTCACTGACACTCTACAATTATTCACACTGCAATATAAATCACATGCACATTAAGGTTTTCATCCAGTCAGGAGGCCAAGGCCGTGTGATCTCATAATGCACCCTGAACACACTACTGGTCGACATACATTTCCGCCATCACAGGACTGAAGCACGACTGCATCCTGCACCTGGCAAAGGATGACCAAACGATGATGGAGAGATGCAGAGAGATGAGCAGGATGATGAAAGGAATCCATAGCACACAGAGAAAGAAAAGGTTGTAGTCAGAGGACAGAAAGACAATAAAGATAATACATGATGACAGAAGACAAGACAGAGGGATTAGGGAATACAGTGAGAAAGAGGGAAAGGACATATGCACAAATCATGACATACAGTGAGGTAAATACACGCACTCACACACAAAGTTACTTTTGAGTTTGTCCAAAGTAATGTGCAGCTGTCCACACATTACAGATGTTCCTCTTTCCCATGTCTGTGTTTCAGTACCGCATATCTATTTGCTCTCTTGCAGTGCTGTTTGAAAATCACATACGCATACAGAGGCTAGGGCCTCTCTTGCAAACAAACTTTTAACACCATGATAACCATGTTTACCCTGCAATAGAATATAGGCATAAAGAACAAAGACAAGAAATAAAAAAAACAAAAGTAAACAAGTGACAAATCAAAGGATTTATAACAAACTGAATTATCTACAGTGCCTTGCATAGATATCTTCCCTCCCTGAGAAGATATCTGAAATGGCCTTAATTGGGATTGTGTCATTAATCTACATAAAATAGCTCATAATACTGAAGTGGTGAAAAGCCAACACTGCAAAATTATTTACAAAAAAAAAAAGTTGTCACTGCACAACTAAACTCAACAAAAATAAAAACTTTACACTCGTTTCAAAGTCAATAATTTGAACATTTTGGAAAATAGGTTTGAAATAACGACTGTATTCAATTATCTTGTCATTAAAGATGCTATAGCATACAGATCATGTTTGTCATGGAATCGGTTCCACCGGAAATGCGACGACAATGTCCATGATCAAAAACTGTGAGTCACAACTTAATGCAGAGCAGAGCGCAGGCGATTTCGAATGGTTTGGGCAGTCACTCGACCTCCAAACAATTCATTCCCAGTGGATGTGGCAGTGACAAACCGATTACGCAAATGACGTAAGACAATCTGTCGGTCTTCTGCGTGTGACGTCACACGTGGTCGACCAGGACGGGGGCAGTCGGCTGTGGTGCCAGTTTGATGGAGACGTGTTTGGAGATTATGGATGGTCTGTCGACTGCATCCCATAACCCTCGCAACGTCAGTGACGGATGTTCCCGTATTCAGCATGCCAATGGCACGTTCACGCTGAATGTTTGACAGTCGTGGCATTGCAAATTAACGAAAAATTAACCATAAAACCTTGTTTTTCTGAGATGACACTCTACTCTGCTACCGTGAGATCAACTGCACGTGTATCAATAGGTCACGTCACTTGTGTCACGTGGAAACGTGATTTTAGCGTGCAGTGCTCTCGCACGTGCTACGTAGGCCCGACCAGTAGAATGAATGTGTGACGTAATGCCCTTGACAATGCATTTAACCATAATCACAACAAGAACTCTTTCAAGAAAAGTTTCTAAACACTATTTGAAAAATAATGAGTGTCAAGTTTTTATTTTTGCTGAGTATAGTAGTATAGCGCCATTGTTTTGAAATTCCCAAATTAGTTTTAAAAACAAACAAACAAACAAACAAAAAAACACTGTTAATCAACCTGAAAACACAATCCTTCTTGTGAGCATGGTGTTGGTGGCATTACATTATGGTGATTAATTTCATCAGCAGGGAATGAAAAACTGGTCAGGGCTTAGAGCAAGGTGGATGGAGCTAAACACAAGGCTAAATTCAAGAAATTCTGTTTCAATATGAGAGAGATTTGGGGCAGAGGTTCACCTTCCAACAGGAAAACCTGCCTACAAATATTGCCAAAGCTACACTGGAGTGGTTCAAAACCAAGAATTTGAATCTGTGTAAGAATCGCTCAGTCAAAGGCCAGACTTCAATCTGATTTAGAATCTGAGTCAAGACTTGAAAATTTATGTTAAGTAACAGTCTCCATCAAATCTGGCAGAGCTTGAGCAAAGTCATCAGGAAGAATAAGGGGAAAAAAATCAGGATGCAGATGTGCAAAGCTGATGTATCCCAAAAGGAGTCAGAGCTGTGACTGCAGCCGAAAGTGGTTCTAATAAGTACTGACCCAAGGAGGAGAATACTTATTCACCCAACAAACTTCTGTTTTCTGTTTTGTGTCACAATATAACACTACGTTCAGACTGCAACCTGAAACGACCCATATCCGATTTGTTGTGAAATCCGATTTTTTTGTTAGGCCGTTCACATTACCAATTATATGAGACTTGTATGCGATCTCCAATATGAACAGAAAACGACCCAAAAGTGTCCCGCATGCGCAAATTGACACGTAATAAGCACATCGTGTGCTGTGTGTGAGTGAGTGAGAGTGTCTCTGTGTGAGAGGTTGTGTGTGTGTGTGTGTGTGTGTGTGTGTGTGTGTGTGTGTGTGTGTGTGTGTGTGAATGAGAGTGTCTCTGCGTGAGAGAGAGAGAGAGAGAGAGAGGGTGTGTGTGTGAGTGTGTGTGAGAGAGAGAGAGAGAGAGAGAGTGTCTCTGCGTAAGAGAGAGAGAGAGAGAGGGTGTGTGAGAGAGAGAGCGTGTCTCTGTGTGAGAGAGAGGGGGTGTGTGTGTAAGTGGGGCCGTGGCAGCAACCTCCGTTGAAAGATTGATTGATTGATTGAAGTGCGCATGCTCTCTACATAAACACTGTCTAGTGCAGACATCCCAAGTCTCCCGGAAGTTCCGGGAGTCTCCCGCATATTGATAGTGGCTCCCTGATGCCCGCAAATTGGAGAATATCTCCCGGAATCTAGAGCAAGTGAGCAAGCGCGTGCACGTGAAGCATTAATGTCTGCATCGCGCATATGACGGAGTGCGAGAGAGACTGTGTGTGCACCTGTTCATGTAGCGCATTATGTCATTGTTATTGTTTTCCACCAAAGAGGCGGGATTAGCCAACGCAGAATAGTGACGTTTGTCTCTTGTTGATGACGTGTAGGTCGCATGAATGCGACCCGTCCGGTCAGACTGCAGTCGCATGTGAAAATATCGGATATGCATCGGATTTAGGACCACATATCCAAGCGGCCTGGGTCGCATGTGAAAAAAATCGGATCTGTGTCGTTCAGATTGTCAATAACAAATCGGATACAGGTCGCATATGGGCAAAAAAAATCGGATATGGGTCGTTTCAGGGTGCAGTCTGAATGTAGTCTAAATATTGTGCACCTTCAAATGTTAGACATATTGTAAATCAGATGTTCAAAATCCAAGTAGGTCCATTTCTATTCGAACACTACAAAATGTGCAAAAGTTCAAGCGTAGTTAATTCTTATGCCATTCACACAAACTAATAATCCATTATTAATCTAACAACTCAAATAAAACGGGAAACATCAACCTGTGCCAATTCTAACAAATTCCCTATCCAATTGAAAAAGGTGGATAATCCTTTAAATGGCAAGAACCACCTAATATTTTGAAGCACAATGATGTCGACCATGAATTTGTCTTACTGTGAATGACATAATTTATTTATTACTTGTTAAAACAAGTCAAGAGACTGCTAACATCCTGCATAAAAGCTGGAGAAACTCTGACTCACTCAGGACTCATGGGCTTTTTGTTGTTATGGTAACACTGACACTAAATGGTGCTCCTTGTTTGCACGTACATTTGGTTTGGATTACAAGTTACATGCATGTGAACAGTGATTTTCAACAGATTGCAAAGTTTAGGGTCCAGGTAAACAGTTCACTTTCCGACTTGGTGGGTATTATAAAATGTATATGAACAAGTAATTATTCTGGGTGAACTAGCAAAAAGATTTATGAGAAAATGCATGTTTGTATTGTACCCTGTCTGTTATTACCAGACTACAAACACCAGCGTTGCACAGTCTGTAGAGGATCAATGTGAAGGAAATGCCTCAAGAAGTTCATTTTATTTCTTATCCAAATAATAACTACTAAATAACATAGTTCAAAAAGTTTGGGAATGTGCAATAGTTGGAATGCAACAATATTTATCAATATTTAACAACAACAAATAAGACCTTACGATAGAAACCATTTTTTAGTCATAGAAATGTGTAACATAAACACGATTTCTTTTCCATATGTGCCACATTACACTACGTTCAGACTGCAACCTGAAACGACCCATATCCGATTTGTTGTGAAATCCGATTTTTTTGTTAGGCCGTTCACATTACCAATTATATGAGACTTGTATGCGATCTCCAATATGAACGGAAAACGACCCAAAAGTGTCCCGCATGCGCAAATTGACACGTAATAAGCACATCGTGTGCTGTGTGTGTGTGTGAGTGAGTGAGAGTGTCTCTGTGTGAGAGGTTGTGTGTGTGTGTGAATGAGAGTGTCTCTGCGTGAGAGAGAGAGAGAGAGAGAGAGAGTGTGTGTGTGAGAGTGAGTGGGGCCATGGCAGCAACCTCCGTTGGTTGGTTGGTTGGTTGGTTGGTTGGTTGGTTGGTTGGTTGATTGATTGATTGATTGATTGATTGATTGATTGATTGATTGATTGATTGATTGATTGATTGATTGATTGATTGATTGATTGATTGATTGATTGATTGATTGATTGATTGATTGATTGATTGATTGATTGATTGATTGATTGATTGATTGATTGATTGATTGATTGATTGATTGATTGATTGATTGATTGATTGATTGATTGATTGATGTGCGCATGCTCTCTACATAAACACTGTCTAGTGCAGACATACCAAGTCTCCCGGAAGTTCCGGGAGTCTCCCGCATATTGATAGTGGCTCCCTGATGCCCGCAAATTGGAGAATATCTCCCGGAATCTAGAGCAAGTGAGCAAGCGCGTGCACGCGAAACATTAATGTCTGCATCGCGCATATGACGGAGTGCACGAGGGAGAGCGAGAGAGACTGTGTGTGCGCCTGTTCATGTAGCGCATTATGTCATTGTTGTTGTTTTCCACCAAAGAGGCGGGATTAGCCAACGCAGAATAGTGACGTTTGTCTCTTGTTGATGACGTGTAGGTCGCATGAATGCGACCTGTCCAGTCAGACTGCAGTCACATGTGAAAATAACGGATATGAATCGGAATTAGGACCACATATCCAAGCGGCCTGGGTCGCATGTGAAAAAATCGGATCTGTGTCGTTCAGATTGTCAATAACAAATCGGATACAGGTCGCATATGGGCAAAAAAATCGGATATGGGTCGTTTCAGGGTGCAGTCTGAACGTAGTCTTAGACTCTTACGGACATTATGGGACTCACTCCTCAGAATACACTACAGCACTCACATGTTAGTATGCACTTTATATTTTAGTCTACGCCTATGCTAGACATTACATACTAATAAAATTACCTCATTCTGGAAGCTGCAGATGAAATAGAGAGAAATAAGATAATTTTTTTTTTAAATGTAGAAACTTTTAACCTGATTACAACTGTTATTATAATTTTTGTTTGTGAACTGAGATGCTCCCAAGTTATATTTTGCTACCAATGTTTTTTTGTGGCTATTGCCTCATAGGAGCAAAGCGAGGCAGTAGCCACGATGTCATAGTGTTGTAAGACTGTAAGGATGAGTGTAACAATAGCACACTGTGCATATGCATGAGCATTACAGACGCCAGAACAGCGAATCGTGATCTCGTGATACGAACAGTTGATCTTGTGTTATCAAAGGTACACAAGAACGAGTGTTGAAGCCGCTAGGCCATCGTGTTGTAAGAATGAGTGTAACAATAGCGAAACTTCGTAACCAATCAGCACTTATCCTGATCAAGTTCGATTACCCGATTACTTCTTGATAAACTTCGGAACCAATCAGAACCAGAAACGAAATAAGAGAAGCCTCGTTATAACGTTGTAATATCGGAAGATAATCGGCAGATAAAAAGATAAACGAAAGTCACCTCGTGGTTCGCCAAGGCTACCGATTCGATATCAAGTAAGTGGTGTTTATTTTAAGAAAATGTACCTTTCGATTATCACAGCTTGTGTTTGGTCCTTCTGAAAGGTCAAATGAAAGGTTTTGTAAGGGTTTTTTTGAGCATTTTGGCAGACAGATTGAGAAGCCGATATCAAACTTCTACTATTCGCTTTAATTTTTTTATTTTATTTTTTATTTTAGAGTCTTTACACTACACTTGTGAAACAAAAAGTGCTCATTAGTACTAAATAATGCTTCTAAGACAATTCATGAACAAGTGCTTTCTTACCATTTTGAAAATAGATCTAGTTCACAGCACTGCATTTTGAACAAAACGCAGTAAACAAAATCGGTAACCAAAACACTACAAGCCCTGATGCTGCTCACAGCTTGGTGATGCTTGCAAGAGATGAGGCGAGTATAATCGATAATATGTATATATGCTATATTTACTGTATGGACATGGTATCAGAAAACAATTTTATTTATAAGCAGTACCCCATCGGGTACCTTTTTTTTTTAGGATTGCTAACACACACACACACAATCTCACCTGTGCTCTGCTAACTTCAACCCTGGTAGAGGAGGTTTGGGCGGCGCTACTTCCTCTTCTGAGATGTTCGTCAAGCTATCCGTGGGCGTGGTCTTGCTGAGGATCTCCTTTTCCCGCTCAGTTAGAGGCATCTCACACACGCTGTATGAGTGAGACGCAGACAAGCAGAAAAAGACAGAAAGACCAAGAGAGCAACAGGTGAAGAAACAGGTAGCATGCGAGACAAAGAAAGAGGCAGAAAGAGAGAAAGTGTGAGAGACAGAAAGACAGACAGAGTCAGAGAAACAAATAACCTTCTGTCAACAAGGCCAGACAACACTGTAGTAACTCCTTACATATAAATTTCTTCCACTGATGTTAAATGTGAACGCTTACAAAAAGAAATAAAGAGTCTACAGGCATTAAGAAGGTTTTTAACTTCTGGAAAGTGAGCAGCTAAGAAAGCTTTTTTTGATCTGCAAATTGTGTTCAATATCTACTCCAAGTGTAGTTTTTGCACACATGGAGATAAACAAATCCAAACCTCTCTGCTTTGGCTACAGGGAGTGCTGGCTTGCTCGGTGACGTTGGGGATGGCTGCTCATGTTTTTCTATGGTGAGTTTCACCAACTCCTGTAACACACACACTTATATTTTGCTTGTGTACCCTATTACACAAATCCTTGCCACAGATAAAATTTAATGGCAAATGTAACCAGTAAACATTAAAACAGACAGAAACAAACCCCATACCTTTACTCCATCCAGCACGGCCTTTATCACTGCAGTAACAGTTGCCACGGTTTCTTTGTCATCTAGGTCGATGCCCTCCAGCATCACTTGGTCAGCCCAGCGAATGAGATTCGCCAAACTCTGATAAACACGATTATGACAGGATGATACGGCAGAGCTGGGGGAATGAGATAAACGTTTAAAAACATCACCACCCATACATTGCAATAAACATTAAAAAACACTGGCATTACTGCACTATACACTCATTGACCACTTTATTAGTGGTTCCACTGTACACATGGTTATTCATGCAATTACCCAATCAGCCAATCATGTGGCAGCAGCTCAGTGCATGAACTCATGCAGTTACAGGTCATTAAAGTTCACATCAAACAAACAATGGGAGGAAATGTGATCTCAGTGTTAGTTAGTGCCAGACACACTGGGGTAAGTATTTCAGAAATTGGGATTCTCACAGATCTCCTGGGATTCTCTCTCTCTCACACACACACACACACACACACATACACAAGTCTATAGAGTTTACTCAGAATGATGTGAAAAACTACAAACATCCAGTAAGTGACAATTCTGTGCAAAAGCCTTCTTGAGAAAGGCAAGAGGAGATTGGCCAGACTGGTTCAAGCTGACAGGAAGTCTATGATATGCAAGTGAATGGAAATACCTCACAAAGAGTTGTGTGTGTGCGTGCGTATTTTACCCTTTCCCTAATTCATTTGGAATTGAGATTCAAGTAGAACAGTGCATCATTCATGGAAACAGCAATGCATACCTAAAAATACACACACAACCCCCATTCATACACACATTCTCACCTGTGTTGGATCCTTGCCTCCACTTGCATGAGGGGCAGAATGGCCTCTAGGACTTTGCTAGCAGACCCAGGCAGCATCTGGAGCACTTTGGTGTCCACTGACATCTTATCCACGATGGTCTTAAAGTATCTCAGTGCACTCACCACCTCCTTCTCCTGCTCTTCCAGTCGGCTCACCTTCTGCACACACAAACAAGCAAACAAATAAACGTTACACAGGGCTGGAAGGGCAGGATGTAGTGTCCACATCTCATTACAAAAAAAAAAACTGTTTAAAAAAAAAAAAGTATTATTATTAAATAATAGTAATAATAATAATAATAATAATACACAACAATGTAGTTCCTTAATTGAACACTGGGTGTCATTATGATACAGAACCCAAGTGAAAAACAGATCAGCTCCAGATCTTTTCCCTGAGGCCTACATTAATGTTACCTAGCTTAAGGGTAGACATTGTCATAGAAACAACTGACCTGCAAAAAGCAATACCTTAGCAAGTAAAAAATATCTTCAATGTAGGCAAATTCAGCTACTATTTCTCTTGTTTTTAACAAATATGACAAACCCATTTCTAGATTTTTTTTCCACTCATTTCAAGCTTGAAATTCTTGAAAAAAAAAAAACAATTTGCTTATTTCAAACACATTTCTAGAAAGAAGCCAAATTATTTGCCAACAGAAAAAGGACACTAAGCTTTAAATAAATAAATACATTTAGAAACAAGCTTAATGGTATTTTATTTGCTATATGATAATCTCCTAACAAGAAATATTAGATAACGTTTCCTTTGTTCAAGATATCGTCACTTGCTCTCATTTGCAGTGTGATGAACACATGTTGGTAAAATGAATATTTGGACCGAGTTCTGATAGCCGTGTATGTAATTAATGCCGTAGTACAGCATGTTGAAGCATACAGTGCAAAGGGTTATATAATATTTAGGACAGAATTTTAGAAGTTTTAAAACATACATGAATACACTGACAGTTATTGTACCCGGATCCATACAAAGCATAATTTGGTCTATAGATTCCTTTATTTTGTTATCACAGGTAGCCTGTGGCTCCAGATATTTTCCCTTATCTGTCCCTCAGGAGCAGAACTGGCAGACTGTTGTAATTATGAGAGTATTTGTATAAGCGGAGACGAATTTGTGTAGCGTATGTTGAAGTCAGTATGAGCAGAGTGAGTTTGAGAATCGAGTTCATAAGGACCTGACTTGGAGTAGAATTAGTTTTTGTAGTTTGGATAGAAATTAATACAGAATTTATTTGGAGCGTGTGTAGAGTTTGCAGAGTTTGTGTAAAATTTGTACAGGCTTGTGTGGAATTTGTGCAGTGCCTGTATAGAATTTACAGGTTGTGCTTGAGTTTTTGTAGTTTGTGCAGAATCTGTGCAGAATTTATTTGTGAAGACCTTGTGCAGAGTCCGTGTAGTCTGAGCAGAATTTATTTAGAGTTTGTACAGAGTTTATGTAGACTTTGTACAGGCTTGAGCAGAGTTTATGCAGGCTTGTGTAGCATTTCTAGAGTTTGTGCAGAATTTATTTAGATTATGAAGATCTTGTTCAGAGTTTGGGAAGGGCTTAGGCAGAATTTAGTGTTTGTGTAAAGTTTGTGTCAAGTTTATACAGTGTTGTGTAGAGACTGTGTAAAGTTTGCAGAGTTCATTTACATTTTGTGGTGAGCTTATGCAGAAGTGAGTCAGTGTTTGTACAGTCTGTGCAGAGTTTTTGACCTTATTAACAGGTTTCTCGGTGCTCTTGACAGCCGGTTCGGGAGCACTCTGTTTGCCCTTCTTGGATGGCGTGCGCTTGATCTTGGGCGAGTGGAACTTATCCATCAACTTCATGGTGAATGTTGAGATATGAGACCTCTGAGAGTCTGAAAACAAGACAAAACAACAGAGACAGGAATGAGGTACAGACAAGAAAAAAAGAGAGAGAGAGAGAAGAGGAACAGAATGAAATGAAGACAACAGTTTGCATGTTCCTAAATTAAAAAAAAATCCAACTATCTTGCAACACCTGGGAGGTTTTGGGAAAAGAAAGAATACAGATAAAAAGAAAAACGTGATAAAGGTTGAAACAGATGTACGGCACCCCCTGTAGCCTCACAAAGGGATCAATAAAGTTTTATCTAATCTAATCTAATCTAATCTAATCTAATCTAATCTAATCTAATCATTACGCAGTTGATGGAAACACAAAGGGCTGTACTATGAAACAAGTTTTAATCATGATCAAGATTTGAGGCTCCTTCAATTAAATATAAATGTACTGTACCAGTGAGCATCAACTAAAGTTGGCTAGTTGGTTACCGATGGTGTTGACTGACAAGTTTTTACACTACCATTCAAAAGTTTGGGGTCACTTTGAAATGTCCTTATTTTTGAAAGAAAATCACTGTTCTTTTCAATGAAGATCACTTTAAACTAATCAGAAATACACTGCTAATGTGGTAAATGACTATTCTAGCTGCAAATGTCTGGTTTTTGGTGCAATATCTCCATAGGTGTATAGAGGCTCATTTCCAGCAACTCTCACTCCAGTGTTCTAATGGTACAATGTGTTTGCTCATTGCCTCAGAAGGCTAATGGATGATTAGAAAACCCTTGTACAATCATGTTAGCACAGCTGAAAACAGTTGAGCTCTTTAGAGAAGCTATAAAACTGACCTTCCTTTGAGCAGATTGAGGCTACATCCACACGACAACGGCAACGAGATTTTTTTTTTAGCGGGTAAAAAAAATATCGCGTCCACATGGGCAACGGATCAGTAAAATATCAGGTACATATGGCAACGCAACGCTTGCTGAAAACGATGCAATACACATGCCACACCTCTACGTGCGCTGTAAGACAGTCCCATCGGAGACACCAGAACAATAGAAGAAGTAGGACGCATGCGCATAAACCCCTTCTTCTACCCGACGTGAAGCACTCACAGGAACAAACACACAACAGCAAGAGAGTAACAACTAGTTACACGCCGTGGTGGACGCGTGTGGTCGTGTAAGCGTCTCTGCCGCTCGCCTAGTTGGTATAACACCTGTACATTTTGCTTTAATAATGCGAATAAACTTAGCAGCGACTGCAGCACTGAAACTACTACTACTCTGGGGTCCGCCATTGTTGCTGTTGTTGTTACGAATGATGCGCGCGAGAGTGCTGCTTGTTCTAGTCATGTGGTTGTGACGTCATCGTAAACAAATCCGTTCTACTCATCCAGACAACTTCGCAACGGCGCCGTTGCCAGATTTTTCCACTCTGGAAACCGTTCTCAAAAAATATCGTTTTGGGGCACCCAAAACGCTGGTGCTGTGTGGACGCCAGGCCGAAACGATAAAAAATTTTATCGGATTCACCTGAATCCGTTGCCGTGTGGACAGGGCCTGAGTTTCTGGAGCATCACATTTGTGGGGTCGATTAAATGCTCAAAATGGCCAGAAAAATGTCTTGACTATATTTTCTATTCATTTTACAACTTATGGTGGTAAATAAAAGTGTGACTTTTCATGGAAAACACAAAATTGTCTGGGTGACCCCAAACTTTTGAACGGTAGTGTATGATTTATCACATATGTTTTAAATATTTGGATGCATAATGGCGTGGCTTGTTTGTTTTTAGAGCTTAAAGGAACAGTCCACCGTACTTCCATAATGAAATATGTTCTTTTCTGAATTGAGACGAGCTGATCCGTACCTCTCCGAGCTTTGCGCGACCTCCCAGTCAGTCAGACGCGCTGTCACTCCTGTTAGCAATGTAGCTAGGCTCAGCATGGCCAATGGTATTTTTTGGGGCTGTAGTTAGATGCGACCAAACTCTTCCACATTTTTCCTGTTTACATAGGTTTATATGACCAGTGACATGAAACAAAGTTCAGTTACACAAATTGAAACGTGGCGATTTTCTATGCTATGGAAAGTCTGCACTATAATGACAGGCGTACTAACACCTTCTGCGCGCTTCGACAGCGCATTGATACCGTCACTCCTGAGTGCAGCTACATTGCTAACAGGAGTAAACAGGAGTAACAGCGTGTCTGACTGACTGGGAGGTCGCGCAAAGCTCGGAGAGGTACGGATCAGCTCGTCTCAATTCAGAAAAGAACATATTTCATTATGGAAGTACGGTGGACTGTTCCTTTAACTGTATTTTTATTTAGCATATAAAAGATTAAAATTCTATTAAACTAAGGTTTTTCAAAGATTTATACACAGGAATGAATAGTCATATGATATACAAAGTGAATTTAAAAAAAATCAACAGAAATATTTATTTCCTAAATAACTGCAATTAATCAATCATTCTTATTTCAATACAAGCAAAGTTTTTTTTTAACTACTTATTATATTTTGACCACTTTTTAGAAATTCTCTGAAAACCCAAGACAAAACAGGATGCTCATGCTATGCTGAATTAGACCACCATTCATAAAAAGGAAGTGTGGCGATCACTCAGACACCCTGCCTCCCCACTTTCTCACACACACACACACACTGACACGCTGAGACCTCACACTACCACAGAGAAATGAGTACCACTTCCTTCTGTGAATTAAAGGGAAGCTGACACAGACATGCTGGCTCTCTCCCTCTCACACACACTAATGATAAACATCACTACACAGACAAGGATGCTCCCATAAGAGATAAACACAAACAAGCTCAGCTCCAAGACTTATCATAATTGGAATTTTATGGAGTACAATCTTGAGAGAGAGAGAGAGAGAGAGAGAGAGAGAGAGAGAGAGAGAGAGATGGAACTATATCGTGGCTTAGCAAAAAAAAAAAAAAGCGATAAGAACAGTCCGAGAACATCCTCTGAGACATGATCCTACTTCTATGGCTCCAAGAAGTAGGCTCAAAAGCCATATGCGTCATAAAACTCACTGGTGTCTCTTCATATCAGAAAATAATGGGGCATGTCTTTGTCTCTGGAACATCCATTATTTTCTTTCTATTTGCCTTTATTTTTGGGATGCTTCACTGGACGTTATCTCTTACATACCACATGTTAAACATCACCAGTGGTGCTCTAGTCATAACATATTGCAAATACCATGATGACAAAACATTTCCAAAATGTTTGATTTACAGTAATGCAAGTTTAAAAAAAAAAAAAACCCACCCCACACAACAACAGTGTATTTAATCACCATCATCACCAGTAACTTTTTGTAAAGTGTTAGATCTGACACTTTGTTGTACGTCTATTTAATCTTAGTTATAATCTTTGCCCTTTTTTCTGCTGTTGAATTTTCCGATGGCTTCCCGAATAAATATACTTAACTGATGTTAAATATATAATGACAGATTTTTATTTTACAGTAATGAATGCAAAACATTCGCCATTTCCTTTGACACAACACAAAGGTGCCCTGTTCAAGCACATGAGATTGGGGAGAAAGGGGGCGGGGCTTCCAGGTGGAGTCAGTTAATATTAGATGGCTCAGAACATCGACGTAAATCATTCCAGATTCCTATCTCCTGTTTTACAAGCGAGACAAAGACTGCTTTTTTTGGTATATTTTTGAGTGATAACTTGTTCTAGCGTTCTAATTAAATTGTGGAGCAAAATGCATCAAGGTTGGCAGTTCAAGTAATATAATCAGAGTAAATGCCACTGGATAGGAACTGGTTTTACTAGCCATATTAATTCATAGGGCTGGAACTAAATATGCAACTATTCGAATATATGTTTGTTGGGTAGGTATTCCGTTTTCAATTTTTGCGAAATGTAGGCTATCAATAAAGGTGAACTGCAAAATACTAGTGCATCTCAAAAAATTAGAATATTGTGAAAAAGTTCAATATTTTCCATCAGTTATTTAAGAAAGTGAAAATTGTATATATTATAGACTCATTAATTAAAATAGAAAAATGTTTCAAGCATTTTTCTGTTTTAATTTTAATCAGTATGGCATACAGTACAAAAACATAAAAAACCCATCTCAAAATATTAGAATATTTCATTTCGAGTTTGAGTAAAACAATATGAAGACAGTCACTACGTTTACATGCACATAGAGAGAATCGAATTTCTGCCGTTGCTCGACTGAAATCGAAGTTCAAAATGCCATGTATACACCTTAATTCGGCTGAAATTGAACCGAACTTGATTTCTCGGAATCGAGCTACACGACCTAGTTTATGCGATTTCTGCCGAGCTACTTTGTGCATGTATACCCTATCGAGCTAGTTGTCGGGCTACTTCCAGAAGTGACGAGTGACGAGACCACAAGCGGGAAACACAACAGCCTCGGTCGGCATGACAACAGTAGTAGCGAGCAGCAGAAGAGGTCAGGAGGAACAAACAAAGAAGAGAAAATGGCAATGTAGAGCTCTCTGAAGTGTGGGTGGAGCACAGAGGACGGCAGGACAAAGCTTCTGGTACTAATAGGCTTTTTATTGTCAGACTTTTCAGTTTAACAGCCTACTTTTATTCTTGAGAGAAAAACACACACACACACGCACGCACGCACGCGCGCGCGCGCGCGCTGTGTTCTAGTCCCGGGATGAGCTGTCCCCTCTGCCTCCTTAAATAGGGCGCGGTTACTGGGAAGACACACAAACACAGGTTAATTACCGTCAGGTGAAGTGATTCTGCCACTCACCTTCCCTGGCTCCGCCCTCCTGTCACAGACCGGCGCTTGACCACGCCCCCACTGCCACAGGCAAGCAGAAACGTGCACTTCTGGAGCAATGAGGAGACAGAGTTCATGCTCATTCAGCTTAAGGAGTTGAATATATTAAAATTCATGGACGGGAGAAAAACGCGCAATGGAGAACACGGAACTGATAACTTTGTTTACACTCTTGAATAGCTCTTCTTCATGACGACAACCGGAAGTGTACCAACACGATGGGGCGTGTAGCGCCACCTGTGGCTCGGGTGCACAATGCACCTCACACAATAGCCTGATGTCATTGTGTGCATGTACGACTGGATTTCTCTGGCACCCTGCTGGGACCTTCAGCTCGATTACCGACAGCAGCTCGATTTGGATGTGCATGTAAACGTACTGAGTGTATCTCTCGGTCTAGTTCAGTACACACAACCACAATCATGGGGAAGACTGCTGACTTGACTGTTGTCCAGAAGATGATCACTGATGCCCTCCACAAGGAGGGTAAGCCACAAAAGGTCATTGCTGAAAAGGGTGGCTGGAAAAGGTGCACAAGCAACAGGGATGGCCACAGTCTTGAGAGGATTGTCAAGAAAAGTTGATTCAAGAACTTGGGAGAGCTTCACAAGGAATGGACTGAGGCTGGTGTCAGTGTATCAAGACCCATCACGAACAGACATCTTCAAGAAAGGGGATACAACTTTCGCATTCCTAATATCAAGCTACTCCTGAGCCAGAGACAATGTCAGAAGTGTCTTATCTGGGCTAAGGAGAGAAAGAAATGGACTGTTGCTCAGTGGTCCAAAGTCCTCTTTTCAGATGAAAGTACATTTTGCATTTAATTTGGAAATCACGGTTCTAGAGTCTGGAGGAAGAGTGGAGAGGCACAGAATCCAAGGTGTTTGAAGCCCAGTATGAAGTTTCCACAGTCTGTGATGATTTGGGGTGCCATGTCATCTGCTGGTGTTGGTCCACTGTATTTTATCAAGTCCAAAGTCAACACAGCCATCTACCAGGAGATTTTAGATCACTTCATGCTTCCATCTGCTGACGAGCTTTTTGGAGATGCTGATTTCCTTTTCCAGCAGGACTTAGCACCTACCCACAGTGCCAAAACTACTACCAAATGGTTTGCTGACCATGATATTACTGTGTTTGATTGGCCAGCCAACTCGCCTGACCTGAACCCCATAGAGAATCTATGGGGTATTGTCAAGAGGAAGATGAGAAACACCCGACTCAAAAATACAGATACGCTGAAGGCCACTATCAAAGCAACCTGGGCTTCAATAAGACCTCAGCAGTGCCACAGACTGATCACCTCCATGCCACACCGCATTGATACAGTAATTCATGGTAAAGGAGCCCCAACCAAGTATTGAGTGTATAAATAAATATACTTTTCAGAAGTTGGACATTTATATATTGTAAATCCTTTTCTGATTGATCTTAGGGAATATTCTAATAATTTGAGATACTGGATTTCTGATTTTTATGAGCTATAAGCCATAATCTTCAAAATTAAAACAAAAAAGGCTTTAAATATTTCACTTCACATGTAATGAATATAGAATATATGAAAGTTTACCTTTTTGAATTAAATTATGAAAAAAAAAGGAACTTTTTCATGGTATTCTAATTTTTTGAGATGCACTAGTACATTTTGTCAGCACATTATTTAGGGGCCAAGCTCTGAAGGTTCAAGGTGCTTGTGTGGTTTTTTCACCATTATAATTTGGCAGCGCATAGGACCCTTTGGTGGATTTTGAGGAAATTTGACGCATGGATACAGGACAGTCCACAGTATCCAGCATTAAATTTGGGGTCATCCTTTCCATTGTTGCCGTGCCACTAACAATTCAAATCTCAAGGTACATTGTTACTTATAAGTTTTGAACCAGTTGTCCTCTTCCTGTGACATCCCCGAATCCTTGGGTCATCTTGATTCAAATACATCCCATTGTTGTTATAGTCTGCCATATTGGCTTTTCCACCATTTTAAATTAAAAAAAAAAAACTACTTTTGTGAACTAGTCCTAGACTGTTGATCCTATCACCACTAAATTTGGTATGCATCATCTACAGAGCGTTCTGACAAAAAAGTTTTCAAAGAATTTTGCTAGGAAAAACAATATGGCTCAATGAAATTTGATGGTGAAGCCACTAAACAGAAAGTAAGTCCAAATCTCAGCACTTTTATGTTGCTACACCAAACTTGGTGGACTGATTCAAGACCCCGTTCAAAGGGGGTCCAGAAAAAAAAATTGCCCCATTTTACCAAGGGGGTGGGGGAGGGGGTGGGAGGGTACAATGACACTACTATAAGAGGAAAAAAACAACAACCTTGCTTTGTCATTACTCTTGACTCAAGACGCCGCCCTGACGGAATCCAGCAACATCTACCCCATTTGACCACTCTGTGGTGCTGACAACAGAACATGTTGCTGTTTCCTGTTCCGAGATTGTATTCGACAGCAAATCTGTCAAAAAGAACGTTTGCTCATCTGTTGGCCAATTTTTGATCAACGGACATGAAAATGGTTGAGTGTCTTGACTAAATTACATGAAGTTTCTATGGAAGCTATTCCCTGTTGTGTTGCTTTGTAATTGCACTGTTAAAATGTGGAAATACGAGGTGTGATCAAAAAGTTCCAAGACAGTTTCAAACAAATGGAGCGTAGCGTGGTCATGTGCATTCAGCAACAGAAAGCAGTCAGTATGCCACATGACATTGTGCTGTTAACATCAGGACCTGTATTACACCTGTGTTTGTGACGATGTGCACATGCGCATTTGCAATTTTACTATGGACCTCAAACATGAGCAGAGCACAAACATCAAAAAGCATATAGATAGGACCTCTTTCAACCAAACCCCTTAGGATTACAAACATGCATAAAACACACCAAACCAGTTGGGAAATGTTTTTTATTCAGTAACAACTAACAATACCGTAGAATAACAGAATCCTTAAATATTAAGGCCTTTAATTAAACTGAAAAGCACGTGTTGCAGCGCTATGCCATCCATCTCAGCCGAGAACAGAGAAATGTCTGAAAATGTCACTCTCAGCAACAGCCCCTCCCCAAATACTCTCTATAGTCCGTATCAATGCACATAATTAGCTTGTGACAATTTTGACTTGTCAAGTTAATGACTATGTTTTATCCATCCCTGTCTCGTTAGAATGTATATTACAGTAAATATCATGACAAACTGAGCGGCATGGTGGTGTAGTGGTTAGCACTGTTGCCTCACAGCAAGAAGGTCCTGGGTTTGAGCCCAGCGGCCGGCGAGGGCCTTTCTGTGTGGAGTTTGCATGTTCTCCCCGTGTCCGCGTGGGTTTCCTCCGGGTGCTCCGATTTCCCCCACAGTCCGAAGGCATGCAGGTTAGGCTAATTGGTGGTTCTAAATTGAGCGTAGGTGTGAATGTGAGTGTGAATGGTTGTCTGTGTCTACGTGTCAGCCCTGCGACGACTTGTCCAGGGTGTACCCCGCCTCTCGCCCATAGTCAGCTGGGATAGGCTCCAGCTTGCCTGCGACCCTGTAGGACAGGATAAGCGGCTACAGATAATGGATGGATGGATCATGACAAACTCTTTCCAGCGCCAGTGATTTTGGATGAACATGACCTCTTCTGAGACATGATGTCGTTTACAGGATATTTCTTATGAGGTCTGCATGGAAGCATTTCTCGTTAAAGCTTTAGTGTAACGGGACATAAGTGGTCATGTCATACATTGTGGCAGCTATGTTAACATTTACAGTAATGGTAAAAGGATATTGCACTACAGCTGGACTCTTGACAGCATATGATCAAAGACATGACCCATTTCTTACATAACATCATGGTCACAAGGCAGACATCAGCCTACTTACATATGGTATACAGTAAACAATGTATTTCTTACAGCTTTATGATTCTAACCTGTGCGTGTGTGTGTACGGGAGAGAGAAGGAGAGAGAGCAAGAGAGAGAGAGAGAGAGACTGAACAATACTGAATTTACGGTTAGTTGCAGCTGTTAAACCAACAGTGACCAGAAATGGGATCTGACTCCATGTGTATGTGTGTGTCAATAGTGATAGTAGTGAACCTGTAGTAGTATATCTAACCCCCCCCCCCCCCAAAAAAAAAAGGAAGAAGAGGAATTCAAGGGTATGTAATGGCTTTGCAGGAAACTGCAACTGTGCGTTATCAAATGGTGCGTATGTGTGTGTGCGCAGTGTGAAATCCATTGTTTGCGTGAGGGGCTCTGCCCTTCCGGCCTGAGTGTGCCCAGAACAATGCCTTATGGGTAAAAGCGGAAATCATATTGTAACTAAAATGTGTTGGAACTATGCCTGTACGTGAGAGAACACACACACAGACACACGCACACAACCCAAAATCAGACAAAGTTGGGACAGTATGTTGAAATTGAAATTAAAACTGACAACAATGATTTGTAAAGAATCTTTGACCTGTATTGCACTCAAAACAATACAACAGCACATTATTTGAAGTTTTACCTCATGAATTTTGTTTTGTTTTTCCAAAATAAACACATTTCAATTCTGACTCTTACAACACATTTCAAAAAAGCTGGGACAGTGAAGCATTTACCACTTTATAAGGTTGCCCTTCCTTCTCACAACACTTGAAATGTTTAGGGACTGAAGACACCAAGTGATGAAGCGTTTCCGGTGTTATTTTGTCCCATTCTTCCTGTAAACAGGTCTTAAGTTGTGCAACAGTACAGGGATGCCATCGTTATATTTTTCGTTTCAATGTTCGCCACACATTCTTTATTGGGGACCGAGGGGACAGGCACCCTCTTCTTCCACAGCCATGCCTTTGTAATGTGTGCAGAATGTGGTTTTGCATTGTCTTTTTGAAATATCCCTGAAGATGATGTTGTCTTGAAGGTAGCATTTGTTGCTCCAAAATCTCAATGTACTTTTCTGCATTAATGCTGCCATCACAGAAGTGTAAGTTACTTTTTCCAAGAGCACTGACACGACCCCATACCAGCCATGACAAATAAGTAGCCAGCCGGGGGGGGAGTAAACACAAAATAAACTCCTGTGCACGCAGTTCCCAGGATTAAATGTATTTTCCACAGACCATTTATTTATTCACTTTACTCAAATACAAAGTAAAATGGCAGTAAATCTTCTTTCTTTTCTTGCGTATTGCATCATGAGGCGTTCCTGGCTTGTAAATCTCTTATTTTCGGTGCATGACACATTCACGCAACTGAGCATGCTATGAATTAACAACGACAACGGTCTGCAGTGGGGCTACACAATTAAACACTCAGCGAACATTTCTCCATTTGTGTATGAAAATACACTCCAACGACTCAGTTTGGTTTCATTTACAACCAACGGTGTCTTTTGATGCCAGCACGTAATTGAACAAGAGAAGACTGGTTTACCGGAGACAAAATAAGCGTTATCTCTGCTTCTGTTCCCTCCGATGTCGCCTCCGACACACTACTGCCTCCGCCGAGTGCGCGCGTGCGCACACACACCGCATGTCGGGGCCACGGATGAGTTACTCTCCCTCGATCAACGAAGTCGGCGGGGAATTTGTGGTTATTATCAGTACAAACAGCGCGAATCACAACTTAAATGAGTGCGGTTCAGTTTGACATTATTGTCAGTCCGTTAGATAAACATTTAATTTTATTAAAATCGAAAATTAATATTTAGAGCCTGTGGGCTACAAAAATAATAGTCATTAAAGTAGCCGGCTGGACTTAATTGTGTAGTCGGCTGTTTGGCCAGCAGCCGGCGCTTGTGGAAAGCCCTGCACAACCTGGAATAGACCCCTTTCACTGACGTCTCCCGAAACCGGAAGTAAACAGACCCTGCGCCATTTTGGAAGACCAACAAACTCGTGATAAGGGGATAATAACGGCAGCGGTATGTGAACCCACGAGAATAAAGTGGAGTGGCAAACGACTTAAACAAACAAATCTGAGCTGTTTTATTTATGATTTATTGGCCCAACAGTAGACTTGAAAGAAACCTGTGTGAGACTTGGCAAAAAACTGTGGATATAATGGATAAGTCTGTGCATGATCTGCGGACACTGAGGTAAGCAAACGCAAGAAATTCAGATTTAAAACATGCTAAAGTGGCCCCAAGTTGATAACTGTATGAGGAGCAAGCCTCCCAGACTTCTACAATTTAATAATAATAATAATTTAGGATGGTTTGGGGCTTGCTCGCTGCTGCCAGGTTGGTTGTTGAGTAGCCTGACTGTTTTTTTTTCTTGCGTGTGGTATCATTGTTGACGCGAGGTTGTTTTTTGAACATGCCAATGCGGACACGATTTCCCCTGATGAGTTATGACTTCAGACACGATGCGTGTGTGGAGGTGTGGAGTCCGCGTTATATGTGCGTAAGATAGGCTTCTCATGTGTTTGGAGATCCACGCTCCGAGACAAGCGCAAGCACACACACCCCCAAGGGAAAAAAAGGGGCCCCCGAAAATATCGGCATAGTTCGAACACTGAGTGTAGGCACTGGGTGTAAACAACAAATAGTTTACAATGTCTGGGTAGCAAACATGGCAGAATTGGTGTCAGGTCCTCCTTATGTTTCCATTCTCCCTTGCCGCGAGTCTTATCATATGGGTCAAACCCATCAATCACAGCCAGTTTCTCCACATACTGTGCCCTTTCTGCAACTAGTAATGTACTCACATAACCAGAATTATCATCCATCGTGTCACTTTACTCTTGCTCGTACTTTGTTTTATATTGTGAGTGCATGTACTTGGTCTTCCAATATGGTGCCTAACAAAATCTCGCGGCGCGGTGACGTCATGTGAAAGGGGTCTATACTGATTCATCTGACCACAATACACATTTCCACTGTGTGATGGTCCATCCCAGATGCCTCTGAGCCCAGAGAAGTCAACAGCGTTTCTGGACACAGTTAGCATAAGGCTTCCTTTTTGCACAGTAAAGTTTCAAATGGTATTTGTGGATGTAACTCCGTATTGTAGTGCTTGACAAAGGTTTGCCAAAGTAATCCTGAGCCCATGTGGTTATATCAGCTATAGATGAATGACGGTTCTTAATGCAGTGCCGTCTGAAGGATTGGAGCTCACGGGTGTTCAGCTTAGGCTGTGCCATTGCCCTTTACGCACTGAAATTCCTCCAGATTCCTTGAATTATTTAATAATATGCACCATAGAGAATGAAATATCCAAATCTCTTCCTATCTTTGTTTGACGAACATTGTTTTGAAACATTTCAAGAATTTTCCCACACATTTGTTGACAAACTGAAGATCACTGACCCATTTTTGTTCCTCAAAGACTAGGACTTTGCTGGATACCGATTTTGTACTCAATCATGATTATAATCACTTGTTGACATCACCTATTTCAAATCACATTATTTAAATGTTTTACCTCATTACTAGCCCTAAATTACCCCGTCCCAATTTTTTTTTTGGAATGTGTTGCAGGCCTGAAATGCAGGAATTGATGTATATTAACAAATGAAATGAAGTTGACCAGATAAAACATGAAATACCTTGGGTTCATACTGTCTGCAATGAAATACAAATCAAAGTAAATTTTGAAATCACTACTTCCTTCTTTTTTTTTTAATTTACATTTTCCATATTGTTCCAACTTTATACCATGCCCTCCACAATTATTGGCACCCCTTGTAAAGATTAGTAAAAAGGGTTAGAATAAAAATCCACCTTTTGGTGAAGTCGCTTCATCTCACACTGAAAAATTAGACAAATCCAACCTTTAATTGAAATAAATTTATTCAGAGAAAAACAAATGCATAATCAAGAAATAATTATTTTCAACAAAACCACATGTGCCACAATTATTGACACCCCTGGAAATTACTGATTCCAATAAAAGTGGCATGTGTTTTTGTTGCACACCTCTAACGTAAAAAAAAAAAAAACCACTGTAAAAAAAAATCCATTTCATTCTGACTGACTGAGTGAGGTTTCAGTTCATAAATCGACATACAATCTGCAGCTGCAGACAGGCCCATCAGTCTCATGTCCAATATCCCACCATATCTAACATCCAGCAACATCAGGAGTATTTAATAGTGGGTACTTTGGAGCATGTAATCTTCCTAGAACAGGGGCAGGAAGACTACATTTATGTAAAGCAGATAAAAAAATAAATTAATTAATACATTTAAAAAAATCATAAGCTCTTTCCTATCGATCTGATCTAGCTCATTACTGACCAACTTCAGCTGACAATCTCGGTCAGAGCAGTTTTACAAAACAGCCTGAAATCGATTGACAGTACAACCAGGAAACTATTAGGACTGCATTTCCAGAAAACATGCAATTGGAATGTTATGTAAAAAAAAAACAAAAAAAAACACTAGAACAGACTTGTGTAAATTGTCAGAAATTCCACCTCTTTCCTTTTCCCACTGGTTAATACATTTAAGTTAAGACAGGCGATTCTAAACTTGATGCGGTCATCCAGGATCCTTATAGAGGGCACTCTGAAAGCAGACTGCCCATGGCAGCCTTTTGTAGTGTTACAAGCTAAAATGATTCAGTAGAAAGGAAAGTCATTTTCGAATGGAATAGCTGATGGACACTTTGCTCCTGTGTGTCCAGATTGTACGAGCAGTTTTTATGCCGAGTGAAAAAATAGCTGTGGCAACAGACGGGCCTATAAATAGTAAAGTAATACGAAAATCACAGATAACACATAACATCCCTTATCATAGCTCATGGACTTGTATTTGTCTGCACCTGTAAATTTACAAACTCAGTGAACAGCAGATCCTGAATATATTTGTGGCAACATGTTCAGGTTTTTCATCAAGGCTGCTGGGCGGCATGGCAGTGTCATGATTAGCACTGTCGCCTCACAGCAAGATGGTTCTGGGTTCGATGGGGGTCTTTCACTCCATTGATGTCACTCCTGGGTGACATGGCGGTCTAGTGGTTGGCACTGTCACCTCACAGCAAGAATCTGGGTTTGAGCCTAGTGGCTGGCGAGGGCCTTTCTGTGTGGAGTTGGCATGTTCTCCCCGTGTCTGCGTGGGTTTCCTCCAGGTGCTCCGGTTTCCCCCCACAGTTCAAAGACATGCGGTTAGGTTAACATGGGGCGGCCTTGGGCTGAAGTCCCCTTGAGCAAGGCACCGAGCCCCCAACTGTCCACTGCTCTGGGTATGTGTGTGCGCATGTGTGTGTTCACTGCTTCAGATGGGTTAAATGCAGAGGACAAATTTCACTGTGCTTGAGTGCGACAAATAAAGGCTTCTTCTCTTCTTTTTCTTCTTAAAAGAAAATCTTTGCTGGGTAGAGTAGGACTTCTTTTTCTTCTTCTTCTTAAAAGAAAATCTTTGCTGGGCAGAATAGGACTGAAACGATTCCTTGAGAAACTCGAGTCGCTTGATTGTTAAAAATCATCAGTATACAGTTCATATGGTTTATACTTAATCCCTATAACTATATACAGCTCACTGTGTTTCAGCCATACAAGGCACTTAACACTGTGGACACATGATGTGAACAGGACGTGATTTGACAGTATGGATTGCAAAATGGAAAAAGAGCGAAGAAATAGCAAGGGGTGAAAAGAAGAGATAGGCCAGAAATAACAACAGAATGTGTCCAAAGTTTGGGATCATTTTAAGCTGAAAAAGCCCAGAAAATTTTGTACAGTGTGTCTATTGTAAAACTGAATTAACCTACCACACTAGCACAACGTCAATGAAGTCAAAGTATCTCGGCAAAAAAGCATCCAGTCCACAGAGCAGACCGAACAAGGTAACATTAACTTTAGCATTTAACGTAAATCAATACGATTGCTAGTTGAGATGAAGGCTAGTAATGAATGTATATTAATTATGACTACAGTATATCTCATCTCATTATCTATAGCCACTTTATCCTGTTCTACAGGGTCGCAGGCAAGCTGGAGCCTATCCCAGCTGACTACAGGTGAAAGGCGGGGTACACCCTGGACAAGTCGCCAGGTCATCACAGGGCTGACACATAGACACAGACAACCATTCACACTCACATTCACACCTACGGTCAATTTAGAGTCACCAGTTAACCTAACCTGCATGTCTTTGGACTGTGGGGGAAACCGGAGCACCCGGAGGAAACCCACGCGGACACGGGGAGAACATGCAAACTCCGCACAGAAAGGCCCTCGTCGGCCACGGGGCTCAAACCCGGACCTTCTTGCTGTGAGGCGACAGCGCTAACCACTACACCACCGTGCCGCCCCGACTACAGTATATGTAACTAGAAAAGCACTCGGAGAGCGCAGACCTCCGGCAAGAATCCTTTAAAAAATTCCGGGATCCAGACGGTGATCCGGATCACCGCCAAAATTTAATGGATTGTTACTTGTGCCCAGTCACACCTTTGGAAAAAAATTTCAGAGCAATCTGTTCATAACTTTTTCCATAATGTTGCTAACAGACAAACAAACAAACAAACAAACCAACGCTACCGAAAACATAACCTCCTTGGCGGAGGTAATGACTAGTTAAGAACATGATCAGTGTGGTGGTCGTTCTGATGTCCCCAAGTTGGCCAAGTTTTGCTTTAGAAAATAACTATAGAAAATAAAATGTTGCAGTCAATTTGTGAAAGCCTGAGCTTCATTCATATTATTATTATGAAAGTCTCTCACACACACACCTCAGTATGTAGAGACATTGGAGAAGCTGTATTCTGATGAGTAATATTCGTTACATGTTGGCTTTGTAACAGCACTCAGAAGAAAAACATGTGATGAAATTGTATGCAATGCAAATATCATTTTTTCTTTCAACACATGCCACAAAGCCTACCAAGAAACCGTAACGGCTTACGTTATACCCAAGCTGTAGTTATGCTAAAACCTGTAGTTCTGTAAGTCAAATTGTGCAATTTAAAAGCAATGTTTATTTTATTTTAGAATTTTTATAAAATATGATTATTTATGCCTTAGTTTTAGGTTGTATGTACACCTTTTTAAAGTAATTTTAAAATATTTTTTGATTTTTGTTTGTTTGTTTGTTTTTGCATTTTGGAAAACATTTTCTTTAAACCCCAGAATGTAAAATGGCACTTAAATGCACTAAATGGGTTTACTTTTCACAGATAATATTATTGTATGCAATTTATGCAATAAAAATGTTGCTTTTTTGAAACAGGAAACCAATTAGTTGTTCATTTTAAGAGACCCGTCTTATTTTCTCTTTTGCATATTTAGTATTGCTCTTTAATAATGCAAAGGTATTTCTTATCCTTTCAATTGATGGAATAATTGGTAGAAAGCTTGAATATTAAAATAATCAATAGCTGCAGCTCTAATGTAGACTGGGGGGAGGGCGGTGGACCAGACAGCTATTTTTTTTTTCCAGGACTATGGCAAGCAAGGCACATGTCTGGTGTAAACAGCTATTCAATGATATACAGTTCCTTCAATCTTTTACTGACTCCACAGACCTTCCTTTAACTCTACTGACTCACAAGACTGAAACTCAGGACAAAGTTCATCAACAAATTCACCAGCACATCATTCACATCCTGCGTCCTTTCCTCTTCCGTGAATTGCTTGTTCTGTGATTCTTGTATATGCGTGTGCATTAATGTGTGACTATAAACCACCAGCTCTGGCTTTATAAAACGATGTTCTGAAAGGCCGTTACTCCAGACGTCTCCAGAAAAGGATGCTTTGCTTCAGAGCTCTCTTTATGAATAGCAGGGCCTCGTCATGATCACTTCAGAATGCACACCGCTAATCACTGCTGCACCCAAACACAAATAACTGAGAGACTCTCTTTCCACACAGATAAATCTTTAATAGACCACAGTGAAATAACTCCTCTCTAAGGGGAACATTAATAAAGCAGCTCATGTTGAACTCCGAGAAGAACCCTGAAAAAACATATTTAAAACATTTCACCTTGTTGCCACTCACACACCTGTCTCTAAAAAATTATTGTCCACTCATCCAACACTTCCTGCTTTGGGTGCGGCTCCGCCTATTAACTTCCTGTCTGGACCGGAGTGTATGCCTTAATTTCCTGTGCCGCCCTAATTTCCTGTGCCACCCATCCTGAATGCTAACCTGCGAGTTGCTCAGTCACACAACCGCTGACCAACACACTAATTCTGTGTGTAGTCACGGCTGGAGAAAGGCAGTGGGTGTGGCCCAGCAGGAACAGGCGCTATCTAATTTATATTCACCTGCATTACTAGGATTTTTTAAAAATCTTTTTATTGTGAGACTTAAATTATATGATTATCTTCCTTGCAATTCCTTTTGTATTACTTATTTCTGTTTCAAGGATAACAGATTAGAACAGTGTCATTAGTATGTGTAGTGGTGGTGGTCTGGGAAGACCCATCAGATGTTGCTGAGATTCAGGAAAAACAACATAAAATATGATTTTGAACCAAAATTTCTTTTTCTTCTGCCTATAATACCATTTAAGAAGCCATTAAATATATTTCACCAGCATAGCCTTAGCTAGTGAGCCATGCAGTCGTGTTTTACACAGCCAATTCTCAAAAAACACAGCCATAAATCCCCAAACACGGCCTATAAATTTATACTAACCCGCGCTAACCCAAATTTCGTGAAATTCTGTTGTTTTTTGAAGTAATTTTGTGGACATTTTTGTTGACGGTCAGTGGTTTCCTGGGGCATGCCCGGCACACGTGCTTTCCATATATGGAAGTTAAATTGAGAAAATCAAGTTTACCACCAAAAATGTAGTGTTCTTATTGGTCAGACTTCAAAACAAGGCTTGGATGGAAGCAAAATACTACAAGTTTTGAGAGCTTCGCCAGCGAAGCTCGGCAGGTTTAGAATGAGTAGGTCATGCATTTAGATAAATATCTTTGTGAGTTTTTATCATACAAGCGTGATAAACATATTGACAGAAACATTGTACTTTACACTTTCCTATCCGCCCACTGCCAAATAATATTATAGTTTTTAAATTACCTAAATTAGATGAAACATAAAACCTGTCACCTTCCTCAGTCACACCGGACTCGGCACGCAGAGAGCCCACTTCCGCATTCATAAAAGACTGGTAACAGCATGATAATCACTTTCACTCTTTCGGTTTCGACTGGTTTCTCTTTCACCAAGAGTTACATAATCTTAAATTATACTTTCATAAACTACCATTATTATTGAATTTTTTGTATTGTTTACAGTATTTACATTTCAAGTAACTACAGGAAAATTTCCTTTCATTTGTAACTTAATTTCACTCATTTTTAACTCCTGTTTATTGCACTTTTTAACAGAATCAAAATGATTCCTAACATTTTGTGATGTAACATTTGCATTATGGATATTTCATAAAATCAAAACATGTTAAAGGTATCTATTATTTTCAGTTGTATATATTTCATAATATTAATCTTCAGAGTTGGCTGAATCTCATTTGTTATCTTTGCTGTATAGAGTAAAGATGTATTCTGTGTAATAGGACTTGATTGCAGCAATTTGTATTTTGTTTTTTGTCTTAAGGCCATCATTAAAAAATGTTCTGTTTCCGGTCCACCGGCCGGGTGAGTGCCGTTTGTGTGGTTAAATTTTTTTTTTTAACGCCGGTTTTTCGACATTTTTTTTCGGGTTCGTAAATCTAAAATCGAACTTGACATTTACATTTACGCATTCCCAGGGCTTTCCACTAAGGCTCGTACTAGCCAGCCATGACAAATAAGTAGCCGCCGGGGGGGTGGAAACACAAAATAAACTCGTGCACGCAGTTCTCAGGATTAAATGTATTTTCCACAGACCATTTATTTATTCACTTTACTCAAATACAAAGTAAAATGGCAGTAAATCTTTCTTTTCTTGCGTATTGCATCATGAGGCGTTCCTGGCTTGTAAATCTCTTATTTTCGGTGCATGACACATTCACGCAGCTGAGCATGCTATGAATTAACAACGACAACGGTCTGCAGTGGGGCTACACAATTAAACACTCAGCGAACATTTCTCCATTTGTGTATGAAAATACACTCCAGCGACTCAGTTTGGTTTCATTTACAACCAACGGTGTCTTTTGATGCCAGCACGTAATTGAACGAGAGAAGACTGGTTTACCGGAGACAAAATAAGCGTTATCTCTGCTTCTGTTCCCTCCGACAGCCCCGACACACTACTGCCTCCGCCGAGTGCGCGCACACACACACACCGCGTGTCGGGGCCGCGGATGAGTTACTCTCCCTTAATCAACGAGTCGGCGGGGAATTTGTGGTTATTATCGGTACAAACAGCGCGAATCACAACTTAAATGAGTGCGGTTCAGTTTGACATTATTGTCAGTCCGTTAGATAAACATTTAATTTTATTAAAATCGAAAATTAATATTTAGAGCCTGTGGGCTACAAAAATAATAGTCATTAAAGTAGCCGGCTGGACTTAATTGTGTAGTCGGCTGTATGGCCGGCAGCCGGCGCTTGTGGAAAGCCCTGCATTCCGCGCAGAATATAGAATTGAATCAGCTCTGCGCATGCGCCGTACGGCACAAAAAAATAGCAGCCACCATGAAGGAAGGAGATCCGGAGTTTTCAAACATTTGCTTAAGTGTGAAATCGTAAAATGTTATTCTAGCAAACAACAAAATAGTAAAGATTCAGAAAAACAAATCATTCAGTGATCATTTTAATAGTGTAATTTCATCCGAACTAGGCCTAACGGTCGATTTAGAACTACAAAAAGTCCGTGTGTCGGACATTTTAAGTACCTTTGTAAAAGTTTTGCAATGTTGCAGTCAGCATTTTAAATGCTAACTTAAAGTTTTTGTACAAGTTTCAGTTGATTAAACTGTCATTTTATTAAATGTGTCTGCTTTTGTAATAAAAAAGTACTGAAAGAAAAAGCAAACACAGCATTGCAATTTCTTATCCATCCATATATTAAAAAAATATCAAGCAAGATACATCATATCATAATGATGCCCACATTTGTAGTCTAATCACCTCATTTGGTGTTTTTCAGTTTTTTATTTGTTCAGTGAGAGAAATCTCGTCTCTGTTGGTCTTTAACGAGCGCATCAGAGTCAGGTTGAATGTCTGAGGTGGAGATGCGAAGCACAGCTGACAGATGATCATCAGTCCATTCGGTGTAGGTATCAGATCTACAGATCGGCTCGGGCTCCGGCGCCTGCTAGTGACGTCACACTATGTGATTGGCTGGACCGTTTGAAGGATGACGTACAAGTTTGTGGTTGGTCTGGACAAATTACGGAAGTAATCATCGCGGGATTAGGTTTCGTGGGATTTCATGTCATGTTCATGTCGCGCGCATTGCGTTTTTGTTGAACACAACTTCAAAATAAAAGCAATGCACATTCAGTCCATGCATGAGGTAAAATTAGAAAATACGTTTATTTTGTAATTTCTAATTAACCTTACGCGGGCCGGTAAGAATGAACCAAAGGGCCGGATGCGGCCCGCGGGCTGTAAAATGCCCAGGTCTGATTTATGGGAATGTGAGAGATACAGAAGCACAATGTCCCTGCTTGAATCATGCTTCTTAATCACTACGTATTGAGTCCAACCTTATCCAGTTTTCTCACTGGATCACACATTTATCCATCTTTCCTGTGCTACCAGAAAACAATATCTTCTTCTTTCGGCTGTTCCCATTAGGGGTCGCCACATCAGATAATGTCCCTCCATCTCCTCCCGTCCTTCATATCTTTTTCTGTAGCACCAACCATCCTCATGTCCTCCTTCACCACATCCATAAATCTCATCTTTGGCCTTCCTCTTTTCCTTCTACCTGGCAACTCCATCTCCAGCATTCTTTTTCCAATATACCCTGTATCTCTCATCTGCGCGTCTCCAAACCATCTCAATCTCGCCTCTCTCACTTTGTCTCCAGGCTGTCCTACATGTGCTGTCCCTCTAATATTCACGTTTCTAATCCTGTCCAACTTTGTCACTCCCAATGAAAATCTCAGCATCTTCAGCTCTGATACCTTCAGTTCAGCCTCCCGTCTTTTTGTCAGTACCATCGTTGATGGGTTAAAATTGAACGTCATGGACCATGTGTTGGGCAGCAAGTAGCAAAACTAGTTGAATCAATAAACTTATCAGTGGTTCAACTATTTTTTTTTTCAACTCAGTGATATTGATAATCCCTACACTGTTTCATTTTCTTAGCACACACAATACATATTATTAATATATATCTTGTGGGTCAAGTCATCAAATCTCCATCCTGATTTTTGCTGTCACTGAAGTCGATCCCAAGGGCCCGGTTCACACCTGGGATTAAACTGCATCCTGGGTGATCGGATCACAAGCGGACATGAAACCATGAAAAGCAGCTGCTTTTGTCTCTGCTGTTACAGTGCTGCCTTTCAGTGTGATTTCCAAACAAAGTCTTGCAATGATTACATATAGTACCAGTCAAACGTTTGGACAGAAGTAGGCTTTTCTGTATTTTGACTATTTTCTACATTGTAGAACAATACTGAAAACATCAAAACTATGAAATAATAACATGTAGAACATATATGAAATTATGTGGTAAACAAAAAACGTGTTAAAAACAATATGTTTCATATTTTAGATTCTTCAAAGTAGCCATCGTTTACCTCGATGACACTTTACACACTTTTGGCATTATCTTAACCAGCTTTATGAGGTCGTCCCCTGGAATGCTTTTCAATTAACAGGTGTGCTTCGTCAAAAGGCAATTAGTGCAATTGCTTGCCTTCTTAATGCATTTATTATCAAACAGTAAATAATAATAATAAAATAGTAAATAGCCCTATTCCATAACTGCAGTAATCCATATTATGTCAAGAACCGCTCATCTAAGTAAAGAGAAATGACATCCATTATTACTTTAAGACATGAAACATCTTTTAATTAATAAAAATAAATAACAAGAGTGCTCTGAGAGCACAATATCCCCCGCTGGCATCTATGCCATAACTCTGGTAAAATGTGACTGAATTGAACGAAATTGCAACATGCGCATTACTAACATATAACAAAGAATCCTGTCAAGATTCATGAAAATCCTACAAAAATTGTGAGAGGAGTTGATTTCAGAAGGCGAGTACCCTTCCCGGGACGGACGGACATCGCCACAACATAATCCCCCTTCGGGCCTTTCGGCCAGCGGGAGATAAAAATTGTGAGGGAAGTTGATTTCAGAAAGCAAGCACACCTTGATGAAATTGCCAAAGTACAAGTTTGTTAATAATCAAGGGCATAACTCTGGTAAAATGTGCCCAAATTAAATGAAATTTCAATATGCATACAACTGTCATATAACAAAGCCTTTTGCCAAGTTTGGTGAAATTCCTCCAGAAATTGTGAGAGGAGTTGATTTCAGAAGAACGTACACCCTAATGAAATTGTCAAAGTACAAGTTATTTAATCAAGGGTCAAAACTCATAAAATTTTCACAAACAAAATTAAATCGCAATATGCGTATTACCGTCATATAGCAAGGCCTTTTGTCAAGCTTTGAGAAATTCGTCTAAAAATTGTGAGAGGAGTTGATGTCAGAAGGCAAGCACACCTTCATGAAATCGTAAAAAGTACAAGGTTGTTAATCAAGGGCCGCAACTCTGGTAAAATGGGACCGAATTTAACGAAATTACAATATGCGTATTACTGACATACAACAAAGAATCCTGCCAAGTTTCGTGAAATTCCTCTAAAAATTGTGAGAGGAGTTGATTTCAGAAGGTGAGCACCCTTCCTGGGACAGACGGATGGACGGATGGAAATCACCACGACATAATCCCCCTTCGGGCCTTTCGGCCAGCGGGGGATAAAAAGATTGAATTAGAGGGTGTGTCCAAACTTTTGACTGGTACTGTATTTTCCAGCTAGGGCAATATCGCAGTCAATTATTGATCCTTTGTTGTTGTTGGGGACGTCAACTCACTGATTTCAGGTATTGAAAACTGTGAGTCAAACGTAAAGTGTCGGAGTCAATTCTACACAGCAAGTAAAATGAATTTAGCATCAGTAGATTATTTTGAATTTGTATGGTCAGAATTGAACAAATCAGGGCTTAAAATGCAGATAAGCTATATTTAGCTGCAAAAAAGTGAATGTAAAGAAAAAAGAAATGTACAGAATATGCTCACCGTAGTGACATTAGTTTAGGTGTCTCAGGTGTTTGTTTGACACAAGCACTTGATAATATTCTTATGCTGTGACAGATTATCTGATAGAAGTCAGTAAAATTAGACTGCACATACTGTTAGTAATTTGTTTTTTAATTATGGTCGGTTAAGAACTCTGCAGAAGTGTTAATTAGCTGAATTACATTTTAAACAATATTTAACAATTATTCGCTGAAGGCGGGGTGAATATCGGTGAATACAGGGTGTCTACAGGTTTGTCCAAGTTAAATTTAAGACTTTTTAAGACTTTTTCATACCATGTTCCAAAAAAAATTAAGACCAAATCTAAAGTCACGCAAAAACGTACTCTTTTGAAAAAAAAACTATATAATTTAATGTAACTTATTGTTCTTGTAAACATTCACCAGAAAACACTATTCTAGTAGAAGTACTTCATTTCTTTTCCTTGACAGGCATTCACACACTCAGAACACAATATAAGGATAAACTTGTAACTATGTGACGATCAGAATGCAGTCACAATGTTTGAATCCAATGTAACAATGTGAAAATGTGAATGAAGTCACACACAGAATCCAATGCAACAGGCTTTTTTAATTATTATTTTCTCTGCTTGGGGAGTCACACTGTAAGCAGAATTGTTCAATTCCATCTTTGGTCAAACAACAATGCAGAAAACAACAGTTAAACAATGTGAATGCACATACACCTGAAACTTCGGCTCACTCACTTGAAAGGTATGCTCACTTGCACTTCTTAAAACACTTGGAACGATACCCACACACAAACAATACTATTCTCTCACATGCACGCAATAGAATATATTCTCTCTCTCTCTCTCTCTCTCTCTCACACACACACACACAATATTCTCTTACATCTCGCAGATCTATCCTCTTCTCCACGACCGTTAGTGGTGGCAGCGCTGAAGTCAGATATTTGAGGCTGATGCTCGCAGCCTTTAGCAAAAGCAACGTGCTTGGCGCTCTTCATATGAGAGTCCACCGCTCTTATCCCCATTGTGCCCAACTTTAAAGTCTTACAGCATGCTACACAGTAGGGCTGGGCGATAAAATGATAACGATACGTATCGCGATAGACACATACTTGATATCAATAGAAAATGCGTTCGATAGAACGTTTCGATAGAATTTTTTTTATTTCAATAAACAAGCGTTAGCCAGAGCCCTCTCTGGTTTAGGTCCGCTTTCAATCAACTGTTGCTGCGAAGCAAGCTTGGTTGCATGAGCAAAGGCACTCATCCTCTGGTGCCTAGCAACGCATAGGGAGTGACACGCTGATAGCCAATCATGTAACAGTATCGCGTTTGGTTGCGCCATCTCGTTGTCTCGTGGTCGTGTTTATTTTTTTTCCAGAAACAGCGTGGCCAAGAAAAGAAAGATGAGTGCCGGAACGAGCGAGGAAATTGTGGATAAAGTCAGTAAGGTCAGATGTTACAGATGTAAAGTCTTAAGTCTACCTCAGTTTTACTTTAATTTCTTCTATGTTTACAAAACACTATTTTTATTTTATTAAACCTTCAATGAAAATATACTTGAATAGTTTAAGAATAGTCTAAGTCTACCTCAGTTTCACTCAATTTCTTTTATGTTTATAAAGCACTGCCTATTTTTATTTATGTTTTTAAATGTTATTCACCAGAGGGTGAACTTTTTTTGCACTAAACTTGCAGTAAAAAATTAAAAATATGATAGTCCTTCTCACATAGCAGGTTTTGCTATGTTTACATTTAACACCTTGCTCATGTTTTTATAACACTTGAGTTTTTTAAGCACTTTATTATTGATAATTGCTCAGTTTTTGTTGTGATCGTAACATTGAACATGCATGTTGACATTCCTTGCTTATTGGCTGTCAGAGGAAGTTTAAGTTTAAAATAAATGTTTGAATTTAGTATTGTTCCCTCCTGATCCTTATTTTAAATAGGTCATAAAATGTTTCAATAATTATCGAGATCGACCAATATGAAACACTTATATCGTGATACAGATTTCAGCCATATCGCCCAGCCCTACTACACAGTATGCCTCGTTGGCATCTTTGGGTACAGCTTTCAGCCACCACGAGTATTTTGCATCTTGCAGCCAGTTATCATTAAATTTACATTTACCCATTGTGGCTCGGACTACCCTCCATCAACAGATCAGGCACTGAGTGGTTGTCAAGCACGCATGTGTCTAGCAACCGGTGCATTCGGAGCCTGCGCGGTTTAATTGTGAGCATCAAAAACGATTAAACTTTTTCCCCATCCAAAGTGTACCACATTTTAACGATATGACTGAGTAAAATCTCCATAAATTTAAGATTGAAAATTTAATACCACGGGGTTTGAAATTTAAGACAATTTAAGACTTTTTAATGGCCTTATTTTAGGAAAATTTAATTTAAGACTTTTTAAGGACCCGCGGCCACCCTGGAATAATAGACGAGACAAAGTCACTAAGCCTGAGGCGGATAATTGTTTTAGTATAAATACACAGGTGATTATTAATTTTTTAAAACATATTTAAAAAAAACATTTATTTCAAACTTCAAAAGTGGCATGCAAATGTAATAAAGGCACAGTGCAGGCTTGTGTCACTTATCTATGCCGAGTCACATAAAATACTTTGTTTTGAAATCAATAAAATAAATCACAATTCCACCTTACCTTTGAATAGTTTTAGACCAAACTTCGTAGCATCTTTAGAGCTTTTAGGAACAGCATTTTCTTTCATAATTTGTATTTCTTCCTCACTTATGGTGACAAAGCGATTGGCCGCCAATCTTTTGAGTCGCTCGAGGTGATTATCGAGCAATGGTCAGAATTTCTCAACCAATCAGCACGTGCAATTTTCTATCATCACTTCCATATTTATACTCATTTTTAATAATCCAACTAATCAATTAATTTAAAAAAATCACATTTAATCCTTAGTTGCAGCCCTAATCTTAGTGCTTATCTATGACTTGTCTGTAACTGTGGATAAAATTGGAAAAATGGCAAACTGTTCCTTATCCGGTAAACTTTATAACCTATGATGCATCACTTGCACACAATGCCCTTGTGTGTTCATAAATACGCAGACACAGAAGTATATACAATGCATTTTGTGCCTTAACTTGCATTCTGACTCCGGTCGATACGTTCCCGCTCAACCAATCAACGATCATCAGGATCGTTGATACACACAACCCACTGCTCATGTCAGCCCACGATAAACTTACCCATAAACCCCTTCTTGGCACTGCAGTGCAAAAATGTATACAAGATTCAAAACAAGGGCCTTATGATGTTGCCTAGAAAGGAGGACGAGGCATCTATCTCTCCCTCATGCACATACTCCTGTGTGAGCCCATCCCCCTCGAAAAGCCCATGCAAACACACACAGATCAAACACACTCACAGGCGTGTCTGAACAGGGTGGACCTCCTGTCCTCATGCAGTGTTCCACATTCCATGTGTCTGTCTGTCTGTCTGTCTCTCTCTCTCTCTCACACACACACACACACACACTATTTTTGTCCTTCTGCTTAACACACAGACTGCAAAAAGTCCCATGTCGCAACCACTGTGCATTTTATTCTCCGCTATATATAAATACTGTATAAAACATACCATTGGTGGAAAACGAAGGCTTGTACACTCACCATGGCTTTGCAAGGGAGTGTTTGGTAAACATGGCAACATGTACAGTCACACCATTATGAAATTATGAGAAGCATAGAGTGGGATTAGGTCACCTGTTTCAAAACACTGATTATTCCCCTCGTTCACAAACACATCCAACTCGGACGTGTGAAGAAGTAATAAAGAGACGCATGACTATTAACTTGGACAAGGTAATAAAACTATAGACAAAAAGAAACCCAGATACAAAGTTACACGCATGTGCACGCAAAAACATGAGCACACCATAAGGAGTTAATAATTCTTGCTTAAAAGCACTTAAAGTCCATGAACCTCCGCTGTTTTCCAGGGTTTGTGCGAGTGGCTGCTTTACATCCAGTACTCCTGGGTCTCTTGGTGTGGTTTGTCTGCCCTCGGTTTGACTGAGTTAAATGAGCGCTTCGAGTAAAGCCACAGTCTCAAAAAATGCTAGGAACATAGCCCACATTTAGCACTGGCCCTATACAGCCCTTAAAATACGCACGGCAAATATGGAGATGAACCCATTACCATTTTGCTGACTTTCAATCCTGTACAGTTTTTCAAAAAAAACCCCAAAAGACTAGAGTCCACTGCAAGATTAATTCGCTTTACTCAATGGATGAGAATTATTCAAGAAGTTACTTTAAAAAAAAAAAACACGGATGAATCCATTTTGAGCTCTTTACACCATGGCGTCTCAAATCTGATCGCTCAAAATGCCAATTTTCTACAACACCAGATCTGATAATTGTGCTGTCTGTCATTCAAATGATCTATAGTAGCACCTTACACAGGGACGTGTATAAAGGACACGCCACATAATTCCAAGCCTAATAGCAAACACATTTTTTTGTTACTTAAAGGAAAAAGGTATCATTTTTGATATGGTGAAGCATGCTTTAAGGAGGTGTGTATTAAACATTTATGTAAAGAGGCTCCAGTGTCAGCATTTTGTAACAGTCGGGGAAAAAGTTGTATGTAATCAAGTTTCCGCCACAGGAAAGCCTTCGGGATGGATGACTTTGTGCTTTCCGGTTTCTCTGCAACATGACAAAGCTGTGTCTTATTAACTTTTAGACAGAGAAAATAAAAGAGGTTGATGAGAGAACAGGTCAAGTGGATGTTCCCCAACATTTAATATAAATGGTTAAAAAGCACTGACGTGTCATTCATTAATAAATAAAATGTTATACTCTTGTACTTTGGCAAAGAGGAGGTCATGCTGTTCTTAGTAAATTAAAAAAAAAAAAAAACCTTTGGTGCGATAACAGCATCTTACAACATTGTTGTCGAGTCTTTTCCTATAACGGCACTCCCTGTCATGTCTTCTTCCTTTATTAATAAACAATATTCACCACACCTTAACTTAATTCGTTCAGTTTGGTGTATTCTCAATTGCGTTCAGTCAACAGGAACACATGAGCTTATTTGGGATCGTATTAGTGAACAAGAACAGAATTTTCTTGAAGAAAAGAAAATTGCAATTAAGATGAAATGATTAGTAATGGAACAAGTCTGGCCACTGTATTTATCTTAAACCTCCAATCATTCTCCACTACGGATTAGTAATAGTTTTCATCCTGATACTCACTACATGGCCGTGATTTACCTGCGTTCTTCTCCTGCTTTGCTAAGCAAATCAGGTCAGCCTCTGGCAACGATGTTTGGTTTCTCCCACCTGTATTTCCCATAATAGTCTTGTTTTCAGTTGATATCACTTCCAGGAAAACGACACTTGGACAAAATGGACAAAAGAAAAATCCTTAAATCTTTAGATTTATAGTTCAGCAGTTTATCAGCGATCCAGAAAAGCTTGAGACAAGGTTCAGCGCAGGTTAAACTGAATACATGTTATTGCTAGTCCATGGGCAATGCCCGAATATGTGTTGGTTCGGAGTTAAAATAAATAAATAAATAAATGAATAAAATTCTCATCTACCCAAAAGTTCCTCATGATTAAAAAAAAAGTACTAATCCCCTGTAAAATCTTTTAAAAAGCGTCATGAAACAGTTCCAAGTCCAATCACAACCCAGTCTAGATGACTGAATATGAGGAAACAGCAAAGGCAAAGTGTCTTCAAAAAGAGCAAGGTCTTACTCATCCTTTTGTCAGTCGCATGACTTCAAATGACTCAAATGCCTCGAACTGAGGCGGATACTAAAAATACACCAGAGAACAAAACTGTCACAAAGTTCCCCACGGACTGTCAATCCAACATCGGATTTCCACGATGTCAGAACTTCCCAGGTGATCAGGACAGTCCCGATTCCACTGAGTCCTGAGAGTCTGATTGGCCTCGTAACGTTCCAAGAAGAAGAAGAGGAAAAAAAATTGCGCTGCCAAAACAGATTACAAAAACACATCCATCCTATGCATCCATCATGGCTTAGGATATTGCAAAAGCCAGGCTTAATCAAACACAAACACACTTATTGCTTCTGACGCCTTAAACCATGAGCAATTTGTTCATCCATCCATCTGTTCATGTCTTCAACTGCTACTGTACTGTTTCTTCCTCATCCCTTCTTCTCCTGGATGCAAAACCAGGTTTAACACTCACAGCGACGTGAATACGCATTCCTTTCTCTTTCGCTCTCACACACACACCCAAAACAGTTAATTACTGTAGCTCAGTATAGTAAGAAGATGCCTTTCATTCTGAGAGGAAAAGTACAGTGTTGGTTTCTGAAGCACCAAATTACAGTTTACAGATTTAAACCTGGAGTCCTGAGAAAGAAACTAGGCACTCAGAGTTACCAAGGAAGGGACTAACTCAGCTAAACCAAACCTGACCAATCAGACACCACACCTCCATGCCTCCGCCCAATCACAGTAGAGAAAAAGTCAACACGGTTCATTTTGAACCTTCTAACATCATCATTCCTGCCAATCACAGCATGCACCACTAGAACAAGAGCCCTGGAGCATCACTATTTCAGGTGTGTGTGTGTGTGTGTGAGAAAGACAGCACACTTCAGCCTAATATTATGCAAAATGTAATGCTGATTTCATAAATAACAATATGAAACAACTAGCAAAGCTGTGGCAGAAAAATGAAGAAATAAGGGAAAAAAGAACAGGGAGTTTAAAAAAAGCAATAAAATAAACAGTAAATAAATGAAAAATTAAATATAATTCAGTGAGACAAGGAAGCCAATAAGGAATTAGAATGTTACTGTTAAATGGATATGGTTGGGCTAACATGGTAAACTTAACTAGACAACTGTTTATCCAAATCTCTCTCTCTCTCTCTCTCACACACACACACACACACACACACGCCAAACAATCACACTAATACAAACACTGATAATTCCTAAAGACCCCACAGACCAGTTTCTTACACAAACATTTCCCCAAGCACGTGACCTCAAGAACTCAAACTAATAGCAGTACTTTGACCATCACACACACACATGCGCGCACACACACACACACACACACACACACACACCCCTCTCTCCTCCACCACTACACAATTATCTTCTCACATGTGTATACATGGTCACATACTCACTCTCTGAAAACAACAAACATTCATTAAAAATACCTATCGAATGCTTGGTTCTGATTGGCCAGACTGTGTTGGTTCATTTTCTCTAACAGCAGCTCTGATAGGTTGCAAGGTTCTGGAACTACTCTAGAACCACTTAAGGATATGTACTGTAACTTTTAATGGATAAAATGGATTTGCCGTTTGCCCAAATCTGCAATATGCACAGTACTGTATATATGAAATGTAGGTCTACGTTAGATTTAAGTCTGATGCTGAAGGTCTTTGAAAACGGGGGTCACTGGGAAGCTGGAAACAGCTGACTTCAGGCGAGAAGGGGGAGCATCTGGAGGAAACTTGCAAAGGCCCCAGTCTACCGGCAGGTTCAGACCCAGAACCTTTTTTTTTATCCAGGTGTCGATATGGCCAATTCCCACCTATCACACGACAGCTACCAACCAGGGAGGGCATCACATGCTCCCTCCATTTCAAACTGGGGGCAGCATAATACACTCAGAGGAAAGCGATAACCATCCACATTCATATGCATGAGCTCACAGACGGCCATGATTGGCTAGCAACACTGACTACGTTTACATGCACATCCAAATCGAGCTGCTGTCGGTAATCGAGCTGAAAGTCCCAGCAGGGTGCCAGAGAAATCCAATCGTACATGCACACAATGAAATCGGGCTATTGTGTGAGGTGCATTGTGCACCCGAGCCACAGGTGGCGCTACACGCCCCATCGTGTTGGTACACTTCCGGTTGTCGTCATGAAGAAGAGCTATTCAAGAGTGTAAACAAAGTTATCAGTTCCGTGTTCTCCATTGCGCGTTTTTCTCCCGTCCATGAATTTTAATATATTCAACTCCTTAAGCTGAATGAGCATGAACTCTCTCCTCATTGCTCCAGAAGTGCACGTTTCTGCTTGCCTGTGGCAGTGGGGGCGTGGTCAAGCGCCGGTCTGTGACAGGAGGGTGGAGCCAGGGAAGGTGAGTGGCAGAATAACTACACCTGACGGTAATTAACCTGTGTTTGTGTGTCTTCCCAGTAACCGCGCCCTATTTAAGGAGGCAGAGGGAGAGCAGAGGGGAGAGCTCATCCCGGGACTAGAACACAGCGCGTGCGCGTGTGTGTGTGTTTTTCTCTCAAGAATAAAAGTAGGCTGTTAAACTGAAAAGTCTGACAATAAAAAGCCTATTAGTACCAGAAGCTTTGTCCTGCCGTCCTCTGTGCTCCACCCACACTTCAGAGAGCTCTACATTGCCATTTTCTCTTCTTCGTTTGTTCCTCCTGACCTCTTCTGCTGCTCGCTACTACTGTTGTCATGCCGACCGAGGCTGTTGTGTTTCCCGCTTGTGGTCTCGTCACTCGTCACTTCCGGAAGTAGCTCGACAACTAGCTCGATAGGGTATACATGCACAAAGTAGCTCGGCAGAAATTGCATAAACTAGGTCGTGTAGCTCGATTCCGAGAAATCAAGTTCGGTTCAATTTCAGCCGAATTAAGGTGTATACATGTCATTTTGAACTTCGATTTCAGTTGAGCAACGGCAGAAATTCGATTCTCTCTATGTGCATGTAAACGTAGTGAGTGTCATTGACAATTATGCCACCCTTCCCTCCCTGAGAGCCCAGGCCATTTTTGCCCTGTTAGGATCCATGGATGGCTGTCAGGCCTAGACATTAAGCATTTACCACTGGTGGCCCATTGGGCCAGTGGAATTGAAAAGTTACTGGCCCAAATGGAAAATGCGGTGGCCTGAATGCATGCAGTACCTGAACCACAGGTGCTTGTACAAAGAGGGGGGTCCGGGGGCCCTCCCCCGGAAAATTTTGATTTTTCAATTCATATTCGTGCATTCTGGTGCATTTTAAGGTGAAATTAATGAAAATAAGATTATTCATATTTTGTTAACATTATTATATCTTTATTGTTTGTTCACATTGATATTTTATTGTTTGCATTTCTTGTTCTATCAATTTCTTAGTTACATTTAAAAATTTCCTTTGTTCTTGTTCTCTGTTCGTTTAACACATGCTGCTGATTACTGTTTTACATTAACAATTGTTTGTATAAGTTTTAGAATAAGCTAAGTTTTGCCTCACCATGCAACTAACTTGTTTATAGAATAAGCTTTGCCTGTAACCCACCCTGTGTGATGTAGACATATTTTACTTTTTTGTCATGGTTTCAACTTTGGCTCATATATTCTCAACATTGTAGATATTGAATTCTCACCACTGTAGATATTCTTATAGAAATAGAAGTACAATGAACTTTTTAAATACACCTTTATATAATAGCCACAAGACACACACAGGCCAGTCCCAAGTCTGGATGAAAGGTGAGGGTGGCATACTAACCCTCATCATGCTGGATTTAAATGGGCATTTTTATTGCCCATGAAGAAGTTTTATTTCTTAATTAATAAAATATCATTAGAATCATTGACAAACCATACATTTCCTGAAAGGGTGGACTTTGGGGAATAATCTAGTGAGATTTTTGCAAAGCCTTACCTGCTCAGGGGTGATTTATAACCCTAATTACCTGTTAATTAGCTAATTAACAGGTATGCTCAAGTGAGCAAAAAGGGGGGAAATGTTGTATTTTTTTAATAAGACAAGATATAAACACCAAATTTTCAGGATATGCCCTTGGGGGAACTAGTAGTAAATTTTTGCAAATTCAGCTCATTTGCATAAACCGTTGCCATGGCAACAGCAGATACCCAAGCAACTGGGGGTATACTGGGTTTAGCATGGTCTGGTTGTACCAGAGAGGGTCAGAATAGTTATTATTTGCTGTAATGAACTAATGTAGACCTAGTTTGGCTAATTTGATAGATTTCATCATCTTTGGATATTTGAATAATATAATATATGGGATCAGATCTAATTTACCACATTATTTTATCTGTTCTTCTATTTCAGTCATAGCAACCAACATTTATACTTCATTCTTTAATCACTAAAAGTTGATACACACGTAGCCATATTTCTTGGCAGTGTATCCTGAAATTTTGATATTAATATACAAAATCTGAACGATTTTACACCATCTGAAGCTAAAGCGCGTGTGTTGAAATGCTGTTTTACGATTTGGCGCCATATTTGGCGAGTTGTAAACCGAACGTGATGTCGCGCGCTCTGATTGGCTGCCGAGTTCAAAATGAAGCCGTTCGTTAACACCCGATAGTTAATTTATGCACGATCGTATTTAAACTGTTTACCTGGCCTTTGGCCAGGTTGGGGAGCGTGGAGTTTGAACATATTTCTATTTGAATTTCACCGTTCTGATGGTCTCCTTGCCGCAACCGTCTTTGTCTACAAGACGCTATTTTCCCGCCAAAATGACGCTTCCGAACAGCGCCGAACATCTCCGAAGATGCACGAAGACGACACACTCCTGCCGCGGAGCGTGACAAAAACAAAGATGACGGACCTCGTATCGAAAAGGTGCATTTTACGAACAATTTCTTCATAATTCTGGGTAAAATATGAGTAATAAAATTTGTTAATTTGTATCGAAAACATACTGGCCTGCCCGGGCCACTGTTTGGCCAAATTTAGTGGCCTGAACTGGCCCGAAAGACGTAAAAAACACCGCCGGGCCATCGGGCAAGTGCTAATGTTGAGCCCTGGCTGTGTGACATCACTGGGATTCAAACTAGCGATCTCTGGATGATAAGGCAAATGTTTTTATTTTGCACCACTTGGGAGCTGCAAATCCTCACAAAGAATCAATTAAAGCCACCTTACATACACACTTTCCTCTCTGTTCATTTCTCACTACATTAGGGAAGTCAAGTGAGGTCAAGAGCAGCTTCCGGGTTTTGTTAGAGAGAGACAGTCAGTGTGAAAGAGGGAGAAAGAGAGAGTGCCGCGACTCAGTATGAGAGAGAGAAAGAAAGAGAGAGAGAGAGAGAATCAGCATGAAAGCGGGGGGAAGAGAGCGCACGCGAGTCAGTGTGAGAGAGAGAAAGAACGAGAGAGAAGAGAATCAGCATGAAAGCGGGGGAAGACAGCGCACGCGAGTCAGTGTGAAAGAGGGAGAGAGAGCACGTGCGAGTCAGTGTGAAAGAGGGAGAGAGAGCACGTGCGAGTCAGTGTGAAAGAGGGAGAGAGAGCACGTGCGAGTCTGTGAAAGAGGGAGAGAGAGTACGTACGCATCAGTATGAAAGAGAGAGAGCGAGAGAGAGGCTCTTGTGCTCTACAAGTCAGTATGAAAGAGAGAGAGCGAGAGAGAGGCTCTTGTGCTCTACAAGTCAGTATGAAAGAGGGAGAGCGAGAGAGAGGCTCTTAAGCTCTACAAATCAGTGTGAAAAAGAGGGAGAGAGAGCGCGTGCACGAGTCAGTGTGAAAGAGAGAGAGTGCATGCGCGAGTCAGTGTGAAAGAGCACGTGCGCGAGTCAGTGTGAAAGAGAGAGAGCGTGTGCGCGAGTCAGTGTGAAAGAGAGCGTGTGCGCGAGTCAGTGTGAAAGAGAGCGCGTGCGCGAGTCAGTGTGAGAGAGCGCGTGCGCGAGTCAGTGTGAGAGAGCGCGTGCGCGAGTCAGTGTGAGAGAGTGCGCGTGCGCGAGTCAGTGTGAAAGAGAGAGAGCGCGTGCGCGAGTCAGTGTGAAAGAGAGAGAGCGCGTGCGCGAGTCAGTGTGAAAGAGAGAGAGCGCGTGCGCGAGTCAGTGTGAAAGAGAGAGAGCGCGTGCGCGAGTCAGTGTGAAAGAGAGAGAGCGTGTGCGCGAGTCAGTGTGAAAGAGAGAGAGCGCGTGCGCGAGTCAGTGTGAAAGAGAGAGAGCGCGTGCGCGAGTCAGTGTGAAAGAGAGAGAGCGCGTGCGCGAGTCAGTGTGAAAGAGAGAGAGCGCGTGCGCGAGTCAGTGTGAAAGAGAGAGAGCGCGTGCGCGAGTCAGTGTGAAAGAGAGAGAGCGCGTGCGCGAGTCAGTGTGAAAGAGAGAGAGCGCGTGCGCGAGTCAGTGTGAAAGAGAGAGAGCGCGTGCGCGAGTCAGTGTGAAAGAGAGAGAGCGCGTGCGCGAGTCAGTGTGAAAGAGAGCGCGTGCACGAGTCAGTGTGAAAGAGAGAGAGCACATGCGCGAGTCAGTGTGAAAGAGAGAGAGCACGTGCACGAGTCAGTGTGAAAGAGAGAGAGCATGTGCGCGAGTCAGTGTGAAAGAGAGAGAGCGTGTGCGCGAGTCAGTGTGAGAGAGAGCGTGTGCGCGAGTCAG